>NC_091952.1:79233836-79489651 GCF_031021105.1 Erythrolamprus reginae | reverse complement strand
CTAGGCCCAGGATTGAAAGTCTAGTCTCGTAGAGTATTCTATTTTGAGTGGAGGAGTGAAGGGCTCTTCTGGTGAAGTATCTTTGGACATTTTCAAGGGTGTTAATGTCTGAGATGCGATATGGGTTCCAAACAGATGAGCTGTATTCGAGGATGGGTCTGGCAAAAGTTTTATAAGTTCTGGTAAATAGTGTGAGATTGCCAGAGCAGAAGCTATGTAGGATTAGGTTTACAACTCTTGAAGCCTTCTTGGCTATATTGTTGCAGTGGGCTTTGGCACTTAAATCTTTTGTTATTAGTATACCAAGGTCTTTAACCGAGTGGGAATTATCTGCGATAATTTGATTATTCAGTTTGTATTTGGAGTTCAGATTCTTCTTCCTAATTCTTCTGCTTAGACTCTTTACAACATGTTAGCAATAGCACATTTTAACAGAGCCAGCATATTGCCCCCACAATGGAGATGTGCATGCATCTCTGCATCCCCAATGTGTGCATGCATGCACCCATGCAAGATTCAGCATCTGGCCATGTGCCGGAAGTGAAATCTCACATGAGGATGCTCGTGCATGCAAGATTTCACCAATTTTTAGCAGTTTTTTGCTTCTGTGCCAAAAGCTGCCGAAAATCACAGAAAATTGCCAAAATTTTGCACATCCTTGTGCAAAATTTCACTTCTGGTGCATGCACAGAATCCAAATCTTGTGCCAATGTGCATGCACACCCAGCAGACGTGCACATGCCCATGCCAGTCTCCGGGAGCACACCAGGAGCATCAGAGGTGAAAAACCCCTTGCCTGAGTATAGTGATAGGCTACCATATTTAGGTTGAAAGTTTCACCTAAGAAAATAATACGGGCAACGATGCTGAACAGCTTTCATATTGGTGGAGGGAAGAGAGAAAGGAGGGAACATTAAAGCTATTATAAGTACAGATGCTGTGCTTATGGAACAATTGTCTCCAAAAAGTTCTTTCCAAAGAGTTTGCTAAAGCGAAAGCCTCACGATTCAGTGCATTCTTCTTTAAGGCACACCATTAACATTAAGCATCTGTTTGTTAACTCAGCCCCTTTTGTTGATGTAACTGGAAATCAGCTTAGGCAGGAAAGCAGGCCCTTTCCTTGCAGGGCCTGTCAGGCACCCCATGCTCCAAAGGAAGAATCATCAGCTGCGCTGGAGAGCTGCAAACAGAACAGCCAAACAGGCTGCAGGCTTGGGATAGACCCCCATGCCAAGAACAGCAATAAATAACCTGTTCCAAGCTGATCTCCAAGTAGCAAGATGATTTCCAAGCTCGGCAGGGGCCTTTTCCTTCTTTGTCTGAAATAGTCAAATGGCCCTGGGATACCTTAGGAAAGGGGGGCGGGGAGGAAATCACATTACACTGAGCCCAGCTGCATGAAAGGGATATTTAAAGCTGGCTGGCTAATGACCTCAATGTGAGAGGGGGGGGGGTTTACCTTTTTTTAATCAAAACAAATCAGCAGTGGATGTCACTTTCCCCCACCCTACAATGTAAAATCTTTGGTCATGTTGATTACCCTTGATTGAGCTGAATCGCTTCACAATCCTTGGGGGTTACGATTCAAAAGTATGGGTGTTTGCCCTGCTGTTCTGTTCGGGTCGTATGTGACCCGAAACCAAGTTTGAGTCCCCTGCAAAACATTTTCCCTGCATATCTGAAACTTGAAATTTCTTGACTTTTCATCATTTCAGGGGTTCTCTCTATGAGAATTTTTTTTGGGGGGTGGGGGGCTTAGTTTTTGCTGGGCAAAAAAACTTCCTAATGTTATGTTCGGGTCACATACGACCCGGACCGAAAACTCTTCATTTGAAGTGCTTATGTTTGGTCAATTTGAAAACTTTTTTCACTTGGAAAGTAGTCTGAACATTTCTGCACACAATGATATGAAAATTGAAATGACAAAAATAAATCTTATTGGTTTATTTTGCGGATATAATGCATGCCCCCCCCCATTTTTGTGAATTTTTTTCAATTTATGGATAGTTTTGCTTGCAAAATCCATTCTCTTTTACTAAAGTTGGTGTGGGATTGGTAGCTTGAACATTTCTGAATATAAGAAAAATATAAAGGAACTGAAAAAAATGATTCTTATTGGTTTTTTAACATCAGAAATAAGGCCTCCCCCCCCCCCTTGGCTGCTTGCATCCATTTTAGAAACATAGAAGTCTGACGGCAGAAAAAGACCTCATGGTCCATCTAGTCTGCCCTTACACTATTTTCTGTATTTTATCTTAGGATGGATATATGTTTATCCCAGGCATGTTTAAATTCAGTTACTGTGGATTTATCTACCACGTCTGCTGGAAGTTTGTTCCAAGGATCTACTACTCTTTCAGTAAAATAATATTTTCTCATGTTGCTTTTGATCTTTCCCCCAACTAACTTCAGATTGTGTCCCCTTGTTCTTGTGTTCACTTTCCTATTAAAAACACTTCCCTCCTATTTAACCCTTTAATATATTTAAATGTTTCGATCATGTCTCCCCTTTTCCTTCTGTCCTCCAGACTATACAGATTGAGTTCATTAAGTCTTTCCTGATACGTTTTATGCTTAAGACCTTCCACCATTCTTGTAGCCCGTCTTTGGACCCGTTCAATTTTGTCAATATCTTTTTGTAGGTGAGGTCTCCAGAACTGAACACAGTATTCCAAATGTGGTCTCACCAGCATTCTATATAGCGGGATCATAATCTCCCTCTTCCTGCTTGTTATACCTCTAGCTATGCAGCCAAGCATCCTACTTGCTTTCCCTACCGCCTGACTGCACTGTTCACCCCATTTTGAGACTGTCAGAAATCATTACCCCTAAATCCTTTTCTTTTGAAGTATTTGCTAACACAGAACTGCCAATACAATACTCAGATTGAGGATTCCTTTTCCCCAAGTGCATTATTTTACATTTGGAAACATTAAACTGCAGTTTCCATTGCTTTGACCATTTATCTAGTAAAGCTAAATCATTTACCATATTACAGACCCCTCCAGGAATATCAACCCTATTGCACACTTTAGAGTCATCGGCAAATAGGGCAAACTTTCCCTACCAAACCTTCCCCTATGTCACTCACAAACATATTAAAAAGAATAGGACCCAGAACAGACCCTTGTGGCACACCACTTGTAACCTGACTCTGCTCAGAATACTCGCCATTAACAATAACTCTCTGATGTCTATGCTTCAGCCAGCTGCAAATCCATTGAACTATCCAGGGATTAAGTCCAATCTTCACTAATTTATCTATCAGCTCTTTATGTGGAACCATATCAAAGGCTTTGCTGAAGTCCAGGTAGGCAATATCCACGGCACCATCTTCATCCAACACCTTTGTGACATAGTCAAAGAAATCAATGAGATTAGTCTGACATGATTTGCCTTCAGTAAAGCCATGCTGATTTGGGTCCAATAAGTTATTGTTTTTTAGGTGCTGATTTATCCTCTTTTTGAGTAGAGTCTCCATCATTTTAACTACAACTGATGTCAAGCTAACTGGCCTGTAGTTACCAGCTTCTTCTCTACTGCCCTTCTTGTGAATAGGCACAACACTGGCCATTCTCCAATCCTCAGGAACTTCTCCTGTTAACAAGGATTGGTTAAACAAATCAGTCAGGGGGGTAGTAATGACAGATCTGAGTTCTTTAAGAACTCTGGGGTGGATGCCATCTGGACCCATTGCCTTATTTATCTTTAATCGTTCAAGTTCTTCTAAGACATCGGCTTCTAAGATCACTGGAGCTGAATCCGTACAGCTGGAAGCAATGCTATATCCCTCTATAGTATTATTTTGTACGGTGTCTTTTGAGAAAACTGAACAGAAGTAGCTATTGAAATGGTCAGCGATCTCCTTATTCCCATTAATGCATGTATTATTCCCGGTACTAAGTTTCGTGATGCCACAGTTTTTCTTCTTCTTATCACTAATATATCTGAAGAAGGTTTTATCCCCCTTCTTTACAGATTTGGCAATTTCTTCCTCTTTTGAGGCTTTAGCAGCATATATTATCTGTTTCGCCTCCTTCTGTCTCATTTTATACACCTCCCTATTAGCTATACTTCCAGACTCTTTATACCTCCTATAGGCAGCCTTTTTTTCATTGACTATAGCCCTTACATCATTGCTAAACCATAGCGGTTTCACTTTTCAATTTTCACTTTTTATTTTTTTATGCTCCAAATCTGAAATATTCTTTAAAATCTTAGGCATTCATTTTCTCAATTTAACAATGCTGATCATCAAAAAAATATTTGTGGGGGTGGGGGGAAAATGTTTTTTCTGGGCAAAAAAAAAGTCACGTTTACTCTGTTCGGGTCATATAGACCTGGACCAAAATGATTTTTTTTAGGTACTTGAATTTGATCTTTTTGAAAACTTTTTCAACTGGAAAACTATGAACATAATGATATGAAAATCATTATGGAAAACTTATGAACATAATGATATGAAAATTGAACTGGAAAAATTGAGACTTATATTTTTATTTTGATCAAAAAGCCCCTCCTCCATCCTTTCTGAATTTTGTGTCAATTTCTATTTTTTAAGGCTACAAATCCCTAAGGAATTTTCCCCCAAAAGGTTTGATATACTAAATTGAACATTTCTGAATATAATAAAAATATAAATGAACTGGAAAAAATGGTTCTTATTGGTTTATTTTTGCCACAAAAAGGCCACCCACCCCCTCGGCCTTGCTGTGTGCCATTATTGTCACTTTTTATACATATTTGGTTAGAAATATTTGGAATATCCTTTTGAAAATCAACCACATTGTAGCCAGAAAACTAATTTTATGAAACAAATCCATTTTACTAAAAAAAAGTATGTAAGTTTGAAATTAACAGCATAATTTTTATATAAATTGAAATAATTGAACACGGGGGGAGGCATACATTTATATGCAAAATAAACCAATATGCATCAATTTTTCCAGTTCAATTTTCATATCATTATGTTCAGAAATGTTCATGCTACCAATCCCACACCAACTTTAGTAAAATAGAATGGATTTTGCTAGCAAAACTATTCATAAAGTGAAGACTATTTAAAAAAAAAACGCTGGGGGCATGCATTTCATCAACAAAATAAACCAATATGCATCAATTTTTCCAGTTCAATTTTCATATCATTATGTTCAGAAATGTTCAAGCTACCAATCCCACAACGACTTTAGTAAAATAGAATGGATTTTGCAAGCAAAACTATCCATAAATTGAAAAAAATTCACAAAAACGGGGGGGGGGCATGCATTATATCTGCAAAATAAACCAATAAGATTTAGTTTTTTCATTTCAATTTTCATATCATTGTGTGCAGAAATGTTCAGACTACTTTCCAAGTGAAAAAAGTTTTCAAATTGACCAAACATAAGCACTTCAAATGAAGAGTTTTTGGTCCGGGTCGTATGTGACGCGAACATATCACTAGGGATTTTTCCGAATAGAACAGCAGGGTTAATGGTGAGATTTGTGAAATCCCACAAGACCTATTTGAACCTCCTTCTTTGAAAAAGGAGGACTAGGGCAGTGATGGGTATCACTTATCTTTCCTATTGGTTTGGAGATGTGTTCTGCACATGTGCAGAGAATCCATGATGCCTTTGGGTGGATGGGCGGAGCCTCCAACCACTCCCATCCTTGTCCAATTATCTCTTCTTTATTACTATTGATCTCTCTCTTCTATTCCTATATCCTACTTTCTACTCCTTCATTGATATATCTTTATTTTATTTTATTTATTTTATTTATGGTTAGAGTTGAAAGGGACCATGCAGGTCATCAAGTCCAACCCCCTGCCTGAGCAGGAATCCTAAAGCACCCCAGCCAAATGGCAGTCCAATCTCCTCCTGAAAGAGTCCAGAGTTGTGGAGTTCACAACCTCCGCACGCAGGTTGTTCCACTGGTTGATCGCTCTGACCGTCAGGAAGTTCTTCCTTACTTCTAGGTTGAATCTCTCCTTGGTCAGCTTCCAGCCGTTGTTCCTCGTCCGGCCCTCCGGTGCCCTGGAGAATAAAGTGATCCCCTCCTCTCTGTGGCAACCCCTCATATACCTGTAGACTGCTATCATGTCCGCTCTGGCCCTTCTTTTCTCTAGGCTATCCATGCCCAGTTCCCGCAATCTCTCTTCGTAAGTCTTGGTTTCAAGTCCCCTAATCATTTCGGTTGCTCTTTTCTGCACCTTCTCCAGAGTTTCAATGTCTCTTTTGAAGTGTGGTGACCAGAACTGGATCTTATACCTATAATTTTTATTCTACCCTTTCATTGTTATATTTTACTGTGAGCATATCCTCTGTAACCTTCATTATGTTTTTTAGACAAAATAAATAAAGAAAATAAAAATAAAATATATAAATAGACACCCACCACTGGACTAGGGGTGACATGAGAGCAGTGTTTCAGTATTTAAACCAGGGGTCTCCAAACCTGGCAACTTTAAGACTTGTGGACTTCAACTCCCATAATTCCTCAGCCAGCTTTGGAAGTGGAAGTCCACAAGCCTTAAAGTTGCCAGGTTTGGAGACCCCTGATCTAAAGGGTTCCACAAAGAAGAGGGAATCAACCCTACTCCAAAGCACCTGAGGATAGGACAAGAAGCAATGTGTTCAAAACTAATCAAGGAGAGAACCAATCTAGAATGAAGGAGAAACTTCCTAAGAGAACAGTTAATCAGCTAAATGATTTGGCTCCAAATGTAGTGGATGCTCCAATACTGGAAGTTTTTCAAAAGAGATTGGACAACCATTTGTCTGAAATGGTTGCCAAATTCCGATGGACCCAATGACCCTGGAGGTCCCTTCCAACTCTATGATTCTATGTATACAGTTTCCTGCTTTATATCATTGGACCAGAAGACCTCCAAGGTCCCTACCAACTCTTTTATTCTGTTATTCTATTATTCATAGCCTTATCTGTGATTCCAAACTCTGAGGACCAAATTATTGTCACATAAGGCAAAATCATGTTTAACATATTCCTTCCATTTGCCATCACTGATGTTGTGGTTAGCTCTGGCCCAGCTTCTGCCCCAAGGAATGTGCAGGTGGATGTGGGGGAAACATCCACATGCCGCAGGCTTGTTTTGCTCCCGATGGAATCTGACAGGGAAGAGGGGAGTTTGGCAGACAGCCCAGGAGGAGATCTATCATCTGTATCATCCTTGGATTCTGAACAAGAATTAATGACACATCCACGCATGTGTAGAGTAATGCATAGGAGACAACAACTGAAGGATTATTACAAGAGAAAATGAGGCCACCTCATTTGTGGTTGGGTGGGGCTGTGGTTGGGTGGGGCTGCTGTAATTAGTGTTACAGATAAAAAGAACAGCGTGCTGGTTTAGCCTTGTGGCAGTTTATCTGATTCATTGTTTCGTCAAGATCGTGGTTTTCGTGCTTTTCAAGATTGTGTGTGGACTCTCTGGACTTTAGAATTGGACTCAATTTCTCAGTTATTGGGTGAGCAATTGGATTGCATTTAACCTGTGCCTTGTGTGTACCAGAAAATCCCTTTGACATTTAAAAAGGGAGCTGTTTCTGTTTTTCTGTTTATAAAAACTTTGGATTTTCCTTTTATCGTGTAGTGTGTGTCTTCCTGGACTAATTACCCTGTAATTACGGGTGGTTGAAACACGCCGGCAGAACAACTGATAGCATCCTTATACCAGTGGTGGGTTGTTGCTGGTTCGGACCTGTTTGCCCAAACCAGTGATGGAAATTTGCCCCCACTCGCTGAACCACCAGCGATGACCAGATTGCCACGCCCAGTCGCTGCTCCTTGAAAGCAGCTGGAAAAGAACCCTCTGCACAGACACAAAGGCTTCTGAGCATACGCAGAGAGTCATTTCCCCAACACGCTTCCGATGCAATGTGAATTAGTAGGGAAGGTAAGAGGAACCCAACCCTGCCTTATACTCAGTTCAGATGATCAAGAAGATAAAAAGTAAATCACATAAACAGGAGTTCTTTTTTGTGATCTTTCAGGAAATGGACATACAACCTAAGCACAGTACAAGATACTACCAAGTTAAACATTTGTGTTAAGTCTGACAAGTGTGCACAGGATACATTTATTTTATTATTTATTATTACTTAGATTTGTATGCCGCCCCTCTCCGAAGACTCGGGGCGGCTCACAACATGTAGAAACAAATCATGGGTAATCAGACAAGTTTAAAATGTTTAAATATTAAAAACCCCATATGCTAACAGACACACACACAGACATACCATGCATAAATTAAACATGCCCAGGGGGAGATGTTTCAGTTCCCCCATGCCTGACGGCAAAGGTGGGTTTTAAGGAGTTTACGGAAGGCAGGAAGAGCAGGGGCAGTCCTAATCTCCGGGGGGAGTTGGTTCCAGAGGGCCGGTGCCGCCACAGAGAAGGCTCTTCCCCTGGGGCCCGCCAACCGACATTGTTTAGTTGACGGAACCCGGAGAAGGCCCACTCTGTGGGACCTAATCGGTCGCTGGGATTCGTGTGGCAGGAGGCGGTCTCGGAGATATTCTGGTCCGATGCCATGAAGGGCTTTAAAGGTCATAACCAACACTTTGAATTGTGACCGGAAATTGATCGGCAGCCAATGCAGACATTATTTGTCCCTGTAAAGCCATCTTTACAGGAAATTAAAGAATGGAAATGCTTTCAACCATCTATTAGTCATTCTGTATATGATAGCAAACTAGTTGGAAATAATGGGAGTCACAAGACAGATATCTATAGAGTTGAACGATAAGACCTCTGTTTTATCATAAGACCTCTTTGCTTTATCATAAGATCTCTTTCAAGGTTGTTTAGGGCTGGACTTTCAGAATGTACTCATTGATTGAAATAAAATGCTTCACTTTTTCAATTATTTGAGGTTTACAAAAGCTAGTGGACTTATCCATAACATTCACATCACCATCTTGCACACAAGGTAAAACTAAAATTGAAATAAATGAGTTATTGGTTGAAGTGAAATCAAGCCAAGATTAAATCCATTCCAGGTGATCAGCGTCGCAGTGAACAGTTCAGCCAGCAGTTAGCCTTTAATACTTGGGAAGAAGTTTCCAGGCAAGTATACCTGTTTTCAAAATCTATACTTCTAGCTGAGTTTTGAAATGAAATATGGGACTTAACGCTGACATTGCCTAAAAAAATAACACTTCTGTGATGCCTCAAATCTAAGCAAGACTTTTAAAGAAGCATTAGGAAAGGAAAACGAGATCTCAGGCTCATTCATTTAGTCATGATAACTTTTTAACATAAGAATTTGTGTTATGTAACAGATGCAGTGAGGATGCCAAACTGCTTTAAATCTCATGGGACAGGATGAACTACCAAACAAGTTTGTAAAAAGTAATTGAATGTAATCTTGTTTATTTGTTTGTTTGTTTGTTTGTTTGTTTATTCAATTTTTATGCCGCCCTTCTCCTTAGACTCAGGGCGGCTTACAACATGTTAGCAATAGCACTTCTTAACAGAGCCAGGCTATCTCAAGATTATTTATGGTGACAGTTAGTCCTCATTTAGTAACCAAAATTGGAGTTGGCAACTGCGTTGTTAAGCAAAGTTGAGAAAGCAGTTGCTAACTGAAACGACAACTATGCTTATTATCTTACTTCATCTTTTCTTTGCTGTACACATCTGCGAAAGTCATCGATTCATCACTGTTTTAACTGTGAATGGTTCAATTTTATAACTTAGTTTATAACTTAATTTTAAAAAATTAAACATGCTTAGTATTCTATGGCTGCTTTATCAGTTTAGATTTAAATGTAGCCTTGTATTTTGGTTTGTCTTTTTATTTTTTAATTTATTCAGAAATGTTTAATATGTTTTTGTCTGGACTGTATTTCCTCCTATAACACTGTACTCAATGTTGGTGGCCATTATAATAAAGGTGAGTTTAATTCCTATAATATATATGTTGCCGTTTTAAAATATTCTATCAGCTTCTGAGAAATATAAGAAGTTACCTTGTTCTTGCAGCATTTCCAAGCATATTTTCATCTGTGCTATACTAAGACAATCTGCTGTTCAGATATTTGACACTACAATTCCCATAAATTTCATCCACCATAGGCAGTAATGAGGCACCATAGGAATTCTATCCATGTCCAAATTCATTCACAAATAGTTAATGACTTACCCTATGGTTAGCTAACAATGTCTGTTCACATCTGTAACATAATAACGAAGGTAGAACATAATGAAATCTTCCTTTCTAATAATGAGGATATATTTGCATAAAAGGGCAGAAAATGTCACGGAACCGATTTGGTCAGTGCCAGTCCCTGGGCACCACCATCTTTTTTAAAAAATTGATTTAAAAAAAAAAATTAGGGAATTTCTTTTCTTGGCTTTTTTCTTCTGCACATGTGCAGGAGCCTAGTTTCCAGCACTGTGCATACACTCGCCATCTTGTTTTTGACTTTTCTGGGGGGAGGTTGATTTTTTGAAATTAAAAAAAAAATTCTCAGTTTTTCTCATGTCATTGTGTCACCATGCTTCTGAGGCCAATGAGAATCCTGTGCACAGTGCGGGCATGTACTTGTTATGTGCCACACATGTGCTTTGAGTGCCACGCACACAAGCACAATACTAAAAAAAAGGTCTCTGTGTATGCCCAGAAACAACAAAGAAGATGGCACCACCATGGTGCCAACGAGCGAACCAGCTTGGGGACATGGCATGCCTGGGTCGCTGCCAGTTCCAGGGAGAGGGGAGAGGGGGAGAGGGGCAGGAGAGGGGTGTGGCCAAACACTGCGGCGACATGGAGTGGAGAGAGGGAAGTGTTCAGTCAGGCTGAAGAATAGGAGTTGAAAAAGGTACAAAATAAGATATTGGTTTATGAAATATTGAAAATGTGTATGTATCTTATGATATATTTTAAGGCGTATGTGTTCTGTTATAAAAATAGAATTTGTGAGAAAAATAAAAATTGAAAAAAATTAAAAGCATTACAATAAGATTTTAAAAAGAGAGAAATATTGTTCTAGAACAGGGCTATCAAACTTGCGGTCCATGAGCCAAATTCATCACATGCTGACTATGCCCACACCCAGTTTAATGAAGGAGGAAAGTCGCAATATGACATGTGATGATGCCATCACAATATGAGTTCGACACCTCTGTTCAAGAATTAACTTTTAACTTCCTGATCTAATCCATAGCCATGGCGTTTCCTAGTAATCTCACATCTTAATATTAATCAGAATGACTCTGGTTAGCTATACGCTTAAAAACAATCTTTCAATGCTACGCACAACACAAATGCAAAGGTTTTGTATCATTATGTTTTTTTGGCATTTAAAAACCAACCATTTTGGCAACTCAATGTAAGGAGAAAGCTGATACCCTATATCTTTGCTCCCAAAGATGTGCTATGTCTTATTTTCAGGGGATGTCTTTTTTTTTTTTCAATGAAGAAGAATTTACATTTATTGCTGAACAAAAAAAATGAACATTTATTATATACTGTACAGCAGTTGTCATCACAAACCAGCATAACCAGACAAACGGTGAATCCTATCAAGAATTTCTACCATACCATTATTTCCATGTACAACAATTATATGTTATATATGTTATGTTTGGAAATGCTGTAAAACGAAACGTCTCCTATGTCTTACTTTCGGGGGTGACTTATTTTCGGGAAAACAGGGTATGTAATGGAAAATATTGGTGGATAAAACATGTGTCCTCAAAGTTCTGTGTCAGCTAATGATATTTTTACTGATCATTAGTTGTTAAGAATGTGAACAGCAGGTGTAAACATGAATTCTTGAAAATCAGCCCCGCTGAGATCACTGAGGCTCATTTTAAAATCTGACTTTAAAACTTTCACAAGCCTTTTGGGTGGATTTGAACACACTATGAACATCAAGTATGTCATGCATTCTTCACAGAATTAGCTATATTTCCAGAAGTAAATAGAGAAACACGCCAAGGGAATTATATGGATCTAGCAAAATGTTTTCTGTGGATTTCCATTGTGTGTTATTGGATGCACATTTTAACCGAGGGGACAAAAACACTTGGATACTGTCCCAGGTTGAGTGCCAGAGTTGAAATGTTTGTGCTGCTTTCTGTGTGGCTTTACCGTCCCAAATTTTTAATGATGGCCTTGGTTAGTTAGAATTATGGTGCAACCAAAAAGAAAGGGAAGACAAATTATTCTTGATTCTGACTTTCCCTTTTAGCAGGCAGTCACATTGTAACAATGAATTTATATATTTAGGTGTATATGATTTTTAAAAAAATCAAATAGCAAATGTACTTTAAAAATTACAGCAACATCACAATAATAGAGTTCAAAATATATGGATGGTGTTCTGTCGAGCTCTCTGGTAGAATCCTCCCGAAAATGCACAGATACAATTTCAGACACACACACGTTTGAAAATTCAAAACAATGTTCTTTATAATGAAAATTCAAATAAACTAAGCCCACTTTTTGTATAGCAAAGAGTACTCGTCTCCAAACAAACTGGAAATTTGTACAAGTCCCTTATCAGTTCTGTGATACTTAGCTTGCAGCTGTGAGGCAATTCACAGTCCTTCTTCTTTCACAAAGTGAAACACACTTTGCTCTGGTTTAGTTTCAAAGCGGAGAAAAAGCAGCACACAAAGGTCAAAGTCAGCAAAGCAGGCACGAAACACAACGATCAGATAATCCTCCACAATTACCAAACCCACAGGCTGCTATTTATAGCAGCCTCACTAATTACCACAGCCCCACCCAACAACAGCTGGCCTCATTTTCTTTGATAATAATATCTCAGTTGTTGCTGCCTATGCATCGCTCTCCTCATGCGTGGCTGTATCATTAACTCTTGTTCCGAATCCAAGGAGGAGCTAGATAATTGATCTCCTTCTGAGCTGTCTGCCACACTCTCCTCCTCCCTGTCACTCATGTCTTCTTGGTCAGAGGAGCCTTCATCAGCAGATTCCACCGGGAGCAAAACAGGCCTGCACATGTGGATGTCTCCCCCACATCCACAGTCCTTGGGGCAGGAGCTGGGCCAGAGCTAACCACAACAGATGGCAAGTTAATGTTCCTCAGATTCAAAGATGATTTAGTGATTTTTGCTGATCCTGAAATGTCTGGGTCAGTTTTGCCATTGTCAACTAGTTTACACAACCAATAGCCAGGATGTCATGACTGAGAAGGTCCTTTTCCACTTCTCACACCCAATGATGAGAAGCATACTTGGGCAAACACGCCCTCTATATCAATCATTTCATACATAGATGAATCTTTCTTGGCAACCCTTTTTTTGAGTACACTCACCCCACGCCCACCAAACTAGTCCTCAGTGGAAAAAACATCATCTAGTACTTGGAGTAAAGTTGTAAGTATTATGATAGCATGATGGTCAGCATGTAAGTTGAAGAAATAAATAAATGACTCAACCTTGAATTTGAAACCAAAATATTGGTGTACTAGTACAATCTGATGTTATGGGCTTTACCACACACAGTCTGTATTCTTCATACGTTATGAGTTCTGTGTCAATCTCAAAGACAGCCCCATATCTCAATATACTAAATGGGACAATGTCAATATAGCAACTCCTATGACCCAGTTATCTCTGTCTAGGAATAATTGTAAACAATAGGCCAACTAAAGCTAGCCAAAAACCTTCTAGGTCAGAATGGAATGGAATAGTTTATTACAATATGTGACCAATAAAAGCTAGTAAATAAGAAAAAGAATACAATAAATTTTAATAAAACATCCATATGTACTTAGGTAAGCTAATACATCAGTAAATTTAACATAACAAAAATTATGGATATAAAATATGGTATAAAATTATTGTATAAAACTTTAATATGGTTGAATATAATAAGGAAAACAGCTGAATCCAGACATGCTTCAGTCAAAAATATTCTTGATTAAGATCAAAGACCCTTCCCACACACTCTCAAATCATTGTCTGACTCTCAAAATATTATTTGCTGTAACAGCACTATTAAGGGCCTAAAGCAGCAGCAAACCAAAGTTGCATTAGAAATATATTCCAATTAAATGATACAAATGACCACTTCAAATATTTTTGTAAAAAAGAAAAATCTGAATAACAATGCAATGTGTCATTTGGCATTCAGTTGCTCAAATGAACTAGAACTTTAGTAAATACCTTGTGATTATGCCAAGTTACCCTCGGTTCCCCACCTAGTGACCTGCATAGCGTCATGCAACCTGATGTACATAACACTGTGGATGCTCATCCAAATTTTAGACTATTGGGACAATCATTCATATCCAAGCACGTTTGGACAAGTATCTTTTTGACATTGCTCCAAGTTGATGGTCTAAATTAAATCTTTCACTCAATAACAGATGACTCCCTCCTATTGCTATGTCCAAACCTCTTTCTCTGCATGGGTGTTTCTTAAAAACATGAAGTGTGACTCTTCTATGTAATAGGATAACTTAATGGAACAGTCATTTCCCCAGTGAATACTGACAGCTATTCTTAGGCATTTCAGAGTAGAATAACTACTTTACTCAAAATCAAATGCTTTTGATTATATGATTATAATGGAAATTATAAAATCCATTCCAAGATTTGGTGTTTAATACAGATAAAATAGAAAACGTATGTATAATTATCAGAATTTATCCAGAATTTTTCTTCCAGAGGATTTCTTGATTTAAATTATTTTTAAAATAAGATGTTCAGCCGCTGTGATTCTTAAAAATTATTCCTGTAACAACTTAAAAGCTTCAAAGACATGATGGGAAATATATTGCCCTCCAGATATTACTGTACTGTAATTCCCAACATCACTCTGCTAAATAGGGTTGCTGGAAGTATTACTTTAGCAACATCTACTGGGCTACACTTTCCTCAATCCTTTAAAATAACTTCATTGGTATGTTTGGCAACATACAGAGTCAGACACGTTCAGATGTTAGAAAAGAGAATGTAAAATGCAAAGACAAAACCCTACTGTATCTAATCCTAGTGCTGAAATGAAGCTGTGAGATATACAGCTAAACTCATCAGGAGATGAGAATCAGAAACCCTTTGCGCAATCGTGGTTAAGTAAAAGCACAGAGGGTTGCAATTAAGTTCAATGCTTTTGGAATCTCTCTTTAGACTTTCATCATGCCCGCTCCACATGTTCACTTTCCAAGCAAGTTAATAGGAGTGCTATGCCTTTAATATCAGAAGCCTTTTTCTCTGTTCCTCTCTACTTGATCCCATATTCAAAATGTTCTGAGCTAAAGACAAAAGCTTACTCTGTAATATGAAACATTTTGGGGTAACTTAATCAAAATATTGTTCTGTTATAGACTCTCCCCCTCCCACGAGTCAGTACAGCCATCACTTCTGTGTGTGTGTAAAAGAAAGAATGCTAAGTTGAACTGCAAACTATGGGCCCCTATAATAAGGTGACCAGATTATAATGTCGGTAAAGTGGGACACCATTGTGGATGGGGTGGGAGACGGGTGAATGAAAAATCTCTACAGATTTTTGTTTTTGTGTATTGCTTCCCAGTCCGGCACTTTTATCAATTTATTATCTTTCCCATTTTTTAAAAGCACAAAAACAGTAAGACAAGAGAAGAGAGCAAAGTAGCTGACCTGCTTTGCTTTTATGCTGCTTCTTATTTGGAAAGCGGCACTCTTTTTTCCCCAATGCTGGAGAGGTACACACTCGGTTTCTCCTCCAACCCTCCGATCTCTCTCTCTCTCTCTCTCTCTCTCTCTCTCTCCCCACTGCCCAGAGAAATGAAACGCTTTATTCACTCTGAGCCATCCAAAGCGAATAAACCATTTCCTTTCTCTGGACACCGGGAGGAGGAAGTTTCTCCCACCACCCAGAGAAAGGAAATGCTTTATTCACTCTGGGCAGTCCAGAGAAAGGAAAATCAGGACTTTTTTAGAACCCCATGGGATGCGGGACAAATCATTAAAAATCGGACTGTCCAACCAAAAGCAGGACGTCTGGTCATCTTACCCTACTGTGAAAAAAAAGAGAGATTCATAATACTTGAAGTTGGGGTTTATAATCTGCACTCCATTTCTTCTAAATAAAATTACTGATTTTTGCTCCTTTTAATTTTTAAAATCAAATTATATCATCAAACGTTAATCTTCCTATTTCGCAATTCATCTCCAGCTTTCCACATACTAGAGAAATATTGTTTTTCATTTAAGAAATAGATTAGAGCTACCATATCTTGCAGATTTCAAAATTCCATCTACTTTAGTATCTCTTCAGCCATAAATTAAATTTGTTTATAATCCATAAACCCTATTCCTATTTTAAAAATGCCTGATTTGTTTCTGATATATGTTGACCTAGTTCACATTCTGTAGTTCATGTCATTGCAATATTTGTTCTACACAATATATTTCAATAACTTTCAAGCCAGTTAGGTTTCTAGCTCATGCATACTGACAGAACATACTTTTATTGTTGCGTGGTACTCCTATATGCTTTACACAACTTTATAGAGCATCACATTAGCATTCTTGTATCACTGCCCTGATTAACAATTCTACTTCTGCAAAATTAAATATAGCTGAAGTATATTAAGAAAAACTTCAAAATTGGGGTCTATACAAAGAAGGGGAAGAGTTCTTTCATTGCCGATATGTATTGACCATTACTTCATCGAGGACATTTCTAAATCCATAGTAGCATACAAAGCAAAGCTTTCATATTTATGTTAATCTACTATTTCTTGGGGACTTGAGGGTTGTGTTTGTAGGGAAGCACTTAATATTATCATCTTAAAATGAAGGGTTCTTGTTGTGGTTAGCTCTGCCCCAGCTCCTGCCCCAAGGAATGTGGATGTGGATGTGGGGGAGACATCCACATGCTGCAGGCCTGTTTTGCTCCCAGTAGAAGTCTCCTCTGACCAAGGAAGCGTGAGTGATAGGGAAGAGAGGAGTTTGGCAGACAGCCCAGGAGGAGATCAGTCAACTGTATCATCCCTGGATTCTGAACAAGAATTAATGACACATTCATGCATGCGTAGAGTGATGCATAGGAGACAACAACTGAAGGATTATTACAAGAGAAAATGAGGCCACCTGTGGTTGGGTGGGGCTGCTGTAATTAGGGCTACAGATAAAAGTGCAGCCTGGTGTTTTAGCCTCATGGCAGTTTATCTGATTCATTATTTCATCAAGATCACGGTTTTTGCTGTTCAGGATTGTGTGTGTGAACTCTCTGGACTTTAGAATTGGACTCAATTTCCCAGTTATTGGGTGAGCAATTGGACTACATTTAACCTGTGCCTTGTGTGTACCAGAAAATCCATTTGACATTTAAAAAGGGAGCTGTTTCTGTTTTTCTGTTTATAAAAACTTTTGGGTTTTCCTTTTATCATGTGGTGTGTGTGTTCCTGGACTAATTACCCTGTAATTACGGGTGGTTGAGACACACCAGCAGAACTTTTATTCTTAATGTGGATTTTACTCCATTTTGATATGGTCATATTTTATAGAAGACAGGCCCAAGTAAGAAATAGAAATGGAAATAACAAGAGTTGGAAGGGACCTTGGAAGTCTTCTAGTCCAACCCCTTGCTTAGTCAGGAAATCCTACACCACTTCAGACAAATGGTTATCCAACATCTTTAAAACATCCAGTGTTGGAGCACACACAACTTCTGGAGTCAAGTTGTTCCACTGATAAATTGTTCTAACTGTCAGGAAATTTCTCCTTAGTTCTTAGTTGTTTCTCTCTTGGATTAGTTTCCACCTATTGCTTCTTATCCCACCCTCAGGAGCTTTGGAGAACAACTTGACTCTCTCTACTTTGTGGCAGCCCCTGAGATATTGGAACCCTGCTATCATGTCTCCTCTAGTCCTTCTTTTCATTAAACTAGATCTATTCAGTTCTTCATATGTTTTAGCTTCCAGTCCCTAATCATCTTTGTTGCTCTTCTCTGTAGTCTTTTTAGAGTCTCAACAACATTTTTCCATCATGGCGACCAAAACATAATGCAATATTCCAAGTGTGGCCTTACCAAGGCATTACATAGTGGTATTAACACTTCACATGATCTTGATCCTATTCCTCTGTTTATGCAGCCTAGAACTGTGTTGGCTTTTTTGGCAGCTGCTGAACACTGCTGGCTCATAATTTAAATGGTGGTCTATTAGGACTCCAAGATCCCTGTCTCAGTTACTACTACTGAGCAGGGTACCACCTATACTGTATCTGTGCATTTTGTTTTTCTTGCCTAAATGTAGAACCTTACTTTTTTCACCATTGAATTTCATTTTGTTAAGTAGCACCCAATGTTTAAGTCTGTCAAGATCCTTCCGTATCTTAAGCCTATCTTCTGGAATGTTGGCTATTCCTGCCAACTAAGTGTCACCTGCAAATTTGATGAGTTCCCCATTGTCTAATTCATTGATGTTGTGGTCAGGCCAAAGCCATTTTATTTGGGGGCTTTGTCCTGTCTCACTTTATTATATTTTACTATGAATTTTCTACTGTGGGAAAATGGGAGGGGGTGGTGGTATGAGGAGGTTAGTATATAGCCATAACAAATTATTTCTAGAAAGCCAAGGTGATCCTTTATCCCATCACCCCAGCACCTGGCCAGAAGGGGATGGGTGGATTCTGCCAAACTTTGCAAATGAAGATTGAACAACATGATGGATTTGTGGGTGTGGAGGAAAGGACTTGAACTTTCAACTGGGTGGTGAAATCCGGGGACATCAGATTCAGATTTTATCCATATGTGCAAACATGGCTCTGTTAATAAATTAGGACTTTAAGGAATACTTTCCCCCGGACTCTGATTTAATTTTGCATACTATTTGAAACCCTGACAGTTGAAAAATATTGCACCTAAAAGAGAGCCCTGGGGTACTCCACTGCATACTTCCCTCCATGTAGATGCAATTTCATTGAGGACTATATGTTGAGGGCAGTTGGTCAATTAGTTATGAATCCATTTGGTGATGATGCTGTCTAATCCACATTTTTCTACTTTATCTAGTAGTAGGTTATGGTCTACTTTATCAAAAGCCTTATTGAAGTCAAAGTAAATTATATCAGCAGTATTCCTCTGGTCCACTAATTTTGTCAAAGAATTCAATAAGATTTATTTATTTATTTATTTATTTATTTATTTATTTATTTATTTATTTATTTTTATTTGAGTTGAAAGGAACCTTGCAGGTCATCAAGTCCAACCCCCTGTTTAAGCAGGAAATCCTATAGCACCCAGCCAAATGACAGCCCAATCTCCTCTTGAAAATGTCCAAAGTTGGGGAGTTCACCATCTCCGCTGGCAGGCCATTCCACTGGTTGCTCGCTCTGATTGTCAGGAGGTTCTTCCTTATTTCTAGGTTGAATCTCTCCTTGGTCAGCTTCCAATAGTTGTTCCTCGTCTGGCTCTCTGGTGCCCTGGAAAACAGCATGACCCCCTCATCTCTGTGGCAACCCCTCAAGTATCTGTAGACTGCTATCATGTTTCCCCTGGCCCTTCTTTTCTCTAGGCTATCCATGCCCAGTTCCAGCAATCTCTCTTCATAAGTCTTGGTTTCTAGTCCCCTAATCATTTTGGTTGCTCTTTTCTGCACCTTCTCCAGAGTTTCTATGTCTCTTTTGAAGTGTGGTGACCAGAACTGAATGCAGTACTCCAGATGTGGTCTGATCAGGGCGTTATAGAGTGGTATTAATACCTCTCTGGTCTTGGAGTGTATCCCCCTGTTGATACAGTTTAGGATTGTGTTGGCCTTTTTAGACGCTGCTGCACATTGCTGGCTCATATTTAGTTGATTATCCACCAAGACTCCGAGATCCCTTTCACAGTCACTACTGCTAAGGAGGGTTCTTCCCAGACTGTATGCATGTATAGAATTTTTTTTAACCCAGATGAAGGACTTTACTGTTCTTGACATTGAACATCATTTTGTTAGTTTGGGCCCACAGCATTAATCTATCTAGGTCTTTCTGTATTTTGAGCCTATCCTCTAGGGTGTTGGCTGCAAATTTGATTAGTTCCCCCTCTATTCCCTCATCTAGGTCATTGAAGAAAATATTGAAGAGCACAGGGCTCAGGACAGAACCCTGTGGTACCCCACTGCCTACCCTCTTCCATGTGGATTTGAAGCCGGTGAGGACAACTCATTGGGTGCGGTTGGTCAGCCAACTGTTTATCTACCTGCATGTGTTGTAGTCTACCCCATTTTTTTCTAATTTGCAAATTAAGAGATTGTGATCTACTTTATCAAAAGCTTTGCTGAAGTTCAAGTATATGAGGTCAACCATGTTGCAGGCTTGAGCTATTTGTTGATATTCTGCCTTAGTTATTTGCCCCTCTTTTTACTTTTTATATTTGTCCTTTTTGTGTTTCAATTTGTCAAAGAGTTCTTTATGCAACCATGCTGGTTTCCTTTGAGAGCTGTTATTTTTCTTCTTCATTGGTATTGTGCTAAACTGTGCTTTTCAAAATTTCCCAAGGTTCTTGAGTTGGTATTTTAAGTTGACAACTTAATTATGTAGTTCTGCAGATAACGCCCAAAATTCCTAGATGACCTGGGAAGGTGAATTTAGTGAAGACAATTGCTGTCATCCTTAGGCTTTACAAATAATGTTTGTAGCATAATATTTATTTTTTAACCAATTCCAGTTAAGGCCTTGCCTGCAAGTGTCTTGAACATCAACTCCTTTAAATTCTGTGGAGGTTCTCAGCTCTCCAGTTGCCTCAAAGGTGCTTTTTTAAAAAGAACCTTTGAGGCAACTCAAAGGCAACTGGATTGTTTTACAGGCAACCAGATTGTTTTTTCTGTGAGGAAAAAGAAAAGCTTTCACTTCTCATCCAAGAAGCTTCATCAGTTCTGGCACGATGGTGAAGATGATGGAAGGAATAGTTCTGACAGGACAGGAGGAGGATTGGAAGGATCATATTTCTTTGCAGTCATCTGCTCATGACCAGATAACCGCAAATAAAATGATCCTTCCAACCCTTCCCCAATTTTGTCAGAACTAATCCTTCCATCGCCCTCACCATCCTGCCCGAACCGATAAAACTTCTTGAATAAAGATGAAATGTTGTCATCTTCTTCTTCCTAAAGGAAAAAACAGTCCAGTTGCCTTTTGGAAAAAGAGAAGCACCTTTGGGTCTCCTAAATTGTCCAGCAAGATACTAAGATCCCTCTTTCCCCCACATCTGCAACCCATATTTATATACTAAAACAAATACAAGCAACAACTAAAGGAATGATCAACCAACAAAACAAGCAGATGAAACTGAAGGCAACTGGGACACATCATATAAGCCTGAGGCACAACAAGGACTGCTCTTATGTAAATGGAGATTGCAAGGGTAAAGGGTTCTATGGGAAAGCTAAGAAAAGGCAGGGAAGGCTTGCAATAGTAGCTATTACTTATTAAGTGGTTCTCAAACTTTCTAATGCTGCAACCCCTTAATACAGTTCCTCATGTTCTGGTGATCCCCAACCATAAGTCTAACGCCACTTCTCCCAACAGAGCTTTAAGATGATTGACAGGAAGGTTAGAGGAACACCCCAAAGCAAACTACCGATTGGTCAGATTCTAAAAATATGTTCCAAGGCTCCAGAACTGAAGCTTTAGTTCCTAACATCATGGGAAATTTGTTTTTTCTCATGGTCTTAGGTGACCCCTGTGAAACAGTTGTTAAATCCCCAAAGGGGTTCCGACCCCCAGGTTGAGAACCACTGTATTAGGGGATGAATTGGTGAGTCAGAATTGTTCTTGAAGTGAAGTCAGTCAAACTGAAATAAATGCCATTACGGGGGAAGTTCCTCAGTGCCATATACTATACATATTGTTGTGATTCAGTCTGAGGCTCCTCAGGGAACGGCTGGAACTCTGCCGGCTCCATGCTCAGAGGGGGAGGACGGGGAACAGGAGGAGGAGGAGGACCAGGCAGACAGGGAAGAGGAATGTCAGGACGAGGAGGAGGGGGAACAGCCTGAGACCCCCGGGGGGGGGGAGCTCTCCCCAGCGAGTAGCCTGGAGTCATTAGATGAGAATGCACAAGCCATCATAGATATGAGGCAGAGAAGGGCAGCACAAAGAAGGGGACAATTAGCCAGGTATTTCCATCCCTAATAGGCAACAGCTGGGTTTGGGTGTGGTTCTCCTCAGAAAGGTTGAAAAGGCAGGCCCGCCCTTCCTGTATTGTGGAGAGTTATCTTTTGGGAGTCCTGTGACCTTGCTTCGATCCTTGGCGTCTCTGATTCTGGCTTGTGGCCTTGAAGGCTGAAAACTTGGGGGAGGCATGGGTTTTATTATCTACAGTGGTGTGTGTGCCAGCAAGAAGCCTGTTGTATTGTCTGGCCGTCGTGACTCTTCTGTGAAGCTTCATAGCATTCCAGTTTGTAAGAACAGTTTTTGTTATCTGTGTTTGTTTTCAAAGATATAAAATGACTTTGCTTTTTACCAGCATGTCTGGATACTCTTTTTAGTTGGTGTTGACGTCTGGGGGAACCCAGACAGAACACATATCCTCTATAATGATTTTTTCCCAGATGTGCACTTTGGAGGCCATAAGTTTGAAGCAGAGAATTTCCCAATGAAGCCACTGTTGCTTGCAGGCTCTGGAAGCAAGATTCAGGAAGAGTTTATAGATGCTCTGATAAATGTAATATAGTTTGCAATAGATCTATATTTGAACAGGGGTCTCCAACTCCCGGGCTGTGCATCAGTACCACCCCACACTTTGTAGAAAAATTGTTTTCCATGATAACAATCCCTGGTGTCAAAAAGGTTGAGGACAGCTGTGTTGGAGTATGAACTGATAATGACTGGCTTGAGATTGTAAATTGGGATGGAGCAAGAATTTGTTACATGTTGCTTCTATTGGCAGAGCAAATTAAGCCAGCAGTATCTTTACAAGGATTGTGAAATTGTCCAGGAACCAAGTAGAAAGATTAAGATCAAGTTTACTAATAAGTATGGAGAATCAAGCTGGGCAGTACTTTTACAGGGATTGTGTAAATGAAGTGTGGACAATCTAGTAATCTCCAAATGCTAGACATATGGAAGGCTCAAAATACAAAGTGGGGGGTTATTTGTTCCTTAAAGGAAGTTTAGCAAATCATTCTTCATTTTAAAATTCTGTTAAGCTTACAGACGCTGTACAGTTTTCATGTTTCGTGTTTCTTTTCATGTTTCTTGCCAAAGAATGATAAAAATCTGTTCCACCAATCTTCAACTCTACTGTCCGAAAGAAGTTTCAGAGCTACAGTACAAGCACCCCTGGTGCCCTAGGTTGTTATCACCAGTGTAATTGGTGAGAAACTGATCTATATCTATCTATCTATCTATCTATCTATCTATCTATCTATCTATCTATCTATCTATCTATCTATCTATCTACCTATCTATCTGTCAACTATCTATCTATCTATCTATCTATCTATCTATCTATCTATCTACCTACCTATCTATCTATCTGTCATCTATCTGTCATCTAGCAATTATATAATAAAGTTAAGCAATGTCCATCTCACTATTTAAGTGACTCTGGGCATTTTAGATAAACGAATTGACAGCCTATCCACTGAAATAGTTGTCTATCAAATCTACTGATGAGCTTGTAATCATTCAGAGGAAATCAGTGAGAAGAACATGTTTTACATTCAATTCTGCAAAACATAGATATCAAACTTTAATAAAGGTCAGTGTTAACCTGGATCAGTGCCTGTCGGCCAACTGCTCAAATTATGGCATACAAAGTAATGAGACTTTGAATGTAAGAGGATTAAATGTTAAACCACAAGGAGGAATGGAATGAGGGAGGGAGGGAGGGAGGGAGGGAGGGAGGGAGGGAGGGAGGAAGGAAGGAAGGAAGGAAGGAAGGAAGGAAGGAAGGAAGGAAGGAAGGAAGGAAGGAAAGACCTAATATTAGTTCTTAGATGTGAGTGAAGGTGGCGTAATGTTATGGAATGGAGTTGATGAATAGAGGCAGAGAAGTAAAGATGTAAACTTAATTATAAAAGAGAATAAGAAATATATCAGTTTTCTTTTTTTTAAAAAAGTAATTTTTCTTCCCTCCTTCGTTCTATTGATTGCAACGGAAGGGAGTTAATCTAGAGTTGATTCAGACTTGCTGTAGATTTACTGCCAGTTTCAATCCGTGATGGATGAAGCAATGTTAGAAATGCCCCCTTCTATGCATCAGTTACACTTGGAGCAGAATTTTTTTTTCCCATCCATCTCTGCTCTCTGCCCTCAGGTAGAAACTCTCAGCTTTGACTTAGTATATTGGTTTGCATCTTAAACTTGAAACACTATTTGATTTCCTTACTTTTCAGACCATTCTAGTAAAACATTGCTTTGTTGGGAAGGGAGAAGTAGGATTCTGCCATGAAAGGCTTTTTAGTGAAATCATTAGAGGATTCATATGGTTTGGCGATGGAAGCAGAAAAACCAGCATAAAATAGTTGCTCATGCTTTTTACTAAGTGGCTTTGGATTCTTCCCTCCCTCTCATAAACACATTCCAAGAAGTCTTAAATGATGTTCAAAGTTCTCAGCATGAGGTTTAGGTCTTTGGAAATCAGAAATTATAGCTATAAATGTTTACTTTACAGCCAGGTAGGGTCACTGCTCCTCTATGAACTGGTTTCTTCTATAAAACAAGTCACAGCCTCGGACTGAACAAACATTGGCTTGAGTACAGTCTAAATTAAAGTGAAGGGCAAATATACACAAGATGGTTATGATTAATATGGCTTCATAGTAAATTATATTTTAGAACCCTATAAAAAGTGAGGCTGGTTTTCCACAGGAACAATAATAGTAAGAGCAATACTACAACAATAATTCCTGTGAGGGCATGTTCAGTTGTTTTTTTCAATAATGTTTTCATTGCCTTTAGCTCTAAAAGCCTCTACCTAAGACAGATCTGTATA
This sequence comes from Erythrolamprus reginae, assembly GCF_031021105.1. Taxonomy (NCBI): domain Eukaryota; kingdom Metazoa; phylum Chordata; class Lepidosauria; order Squamata; family Dipsadidae; genus Erythrolamprus; species Erythrolamprus reginae. Next base: position 79,464,760 of record NC_091952.1, on the reverse strand, counting down.
AATTTAAAAGTCTTCTGATTGCAAAATAGCCAAGTAGGATTTCTATCACAGTTCTATGAGTCCCTCACACCCATCTCTCTGAACAAAGAAGCAAGAAGACTTAAGAATTAGCAGCAGGGGAGATCTGGAAAAGTTAGATTAACTTAGAATGTGGGTTAAGTCTCATCTTCCTGTTTTGGGAAAGGGGTAATACATGGGCATCAGTGTCGACTCACATCTCAGAAATCAAGGTTGGCTTCCAGGACAGATGTTTTATTATGGATTGTCTTTCTTGCCTCATTCCATACAAGCAATCACTCTTTCCTCACTTGTTTGTTCTGGCTGCAGAACCCATCCAAGCAAATCTGTTAGTTCATGCCTAAATGTGCATCACTTCCAGAAAACAAAGTTTTGTGGGCAAGTTCCTTTTCCCTTCACTCACTCTGGACAACTGATCTCTCTTGGTGTTCTAATGCTAAAACTGTCTGAAGAAAGACTTTGCAACTGGAATTCTCTTGTTTATTTTTCATAATAGTTCCACTTCTAATTGTTTTCACTAAATCAATAGCTGTTTGTTAGAGTACCAAACATACAGCAAAAAAGGAATATACTTCATTGGTATGTTATGATTCATTCCTTTATTAAAGGAAAAATAGGTTTCCTTCAGTAGATTATATTTCATACCCTAAGCTAGTTTATTTCCTACTGATCTAATAAAATAAAATAAAATAAAATAAAATAAAATAGGGGCATCATTTTATTGTTTTCCAGTCTCTTGAAGTTAAATTTTGCCCTTGGATAAAATTGGGGAGGAAGCTCTTCTTTCTCAGTATTTTACAGTGCTTTGAAGAAAACCAGGGGTGAAATGTTTCCGGTGTAGGTGGGCTGGTCGGTCATTGAAGAACTGGTCGCATAGGCAGAATGAGGCTCCGCCCACCTGCCCAGATGCCACCATTTTGGTTCTTTTACCATCTGTGCAGGCACACAGCGTTCTGTGTATGCCCGGAAAGTAAAAGAACCCAAATGGTGGAGTCCAGGCAGGTGGGTGGAGTCTCATGCTGCATTCGCGACCAGCTCTTCAACAACCTGCCAGCCTGCTTGAACTGGGAGCATTTTACCCCTGATGAAAACCCTTCCATCTCAGATTTTGACAGGAAAAATAATACAGTGGCTCATTGATAGACATTAAAGGGGAAAAACATCCCAATGAAAAAGTAAGAACTCTACAATGTGGATACAATGTAGATATGATCTTTGGAGAGGGGCGGCATACAAATCTAATAAATTATTATTATTATTATCATTATTGTTGTTGTTGTTATTATTATTATATTATAATTATAATATTATAATAATAATAATAATAATTATTGTTGTTATTATTATTGTTGTTGTTGTTATTATTATTATTATTATTAATGTATACTAGTGCAGTGATAGTGAATAGTGATGGGTGAACCGAACTCGCACAATTCAGGTTCATATTGAATTTTGCAGTGTTCGGTATGCCGAACACGAACCTGAATTTTTTTAAAATTTCGAGTTTGGGGTCGCGTTCGGCGTTTGGAGCTTTGACGTCACTGGCAGGTTGCTAAAGACACCAAGGTGATCACTTCCTGGATTCCTTGGCGTCCTTAGCAACCTGCGGGTATATGTGACGTCAAAGCTCCGTCCCTGGAATCTCTTGGTGGGATTCCCCGTTCGGGTTCGGGTTCGGTTCGGGTTCGGCCGAATTTTGCCTAAAGTTCGTCTGAACTTGCTGAACCCGAACACCGTTGGGTTTGCCCATGACTAATAGCGAACCTTTTTTGGTTTGCATGCCAAAAGGGTGTGTGTGTGCGTATGTGTGTATTAGCATGTGTGTATGTGCCCACACCTATTCCTTCCTCCCCATGCATGCACACCCTTCTGTGCTGCCCCTGCCCCTGCATGTAATCCTCCTCCCCCATCCCTGCGCATGCACCTCACTGAAGCCTGGGATGTTGAAAAATCAAACAAATCAACAAACCAGAAGTTCAGAAAAATGGACTTCCGGTTTGCCCATTAAACAGCACAAACAAACAGGACAAACCAAAAATTTGTTTTCTGAGCTTCTGGTTTGCCCATTAGGTGGGTTTTTATTTATTTTTACTACTTTATAGTAAGTATTTGTATTTTACATAGATATAATATTGTTATATATGCAAGATGCATACTAATAAGAGGGAACAATTGGACAGGGACAGTAGGCATGATAGGGCACTTATGCATGCCTCTTATTGACCTCTTAGGAATCAGGTGAGGTCAACAGTGGATAGTCTAAGGGTAAAGTTTTGGGGGGGTTGTTAACGAAACCACAGAGTCATGGAGTAAGTTCCATGCATTAACCATTCTGTTGCTAAAGTTGTATTTTCTACAGTCAAGTTTGAGTCGGTTCACTTTGAGTTTGTATCTGTTGTATGCTCGTGTATTGTTGTGGTTGAAGCTGAAGTAGTCGTTGACAGGTAGGACGTTGTAGCATATGATAATTTTATGAGCTATGCTTAGATCGTGCCAAAGGTGACATAGTTCTAAGCTTTCTAAGTCCAGGATTTCAAGTCTGATTGAATAATGTATTCTGTTGCGAGTAGGGGAGTGGAGGGCTCTTCTAGTAAAGTATATCTGGACATTTTCTAATGTATTTATGTCTGATATGTGGTTTGGGTTCCAGACAGATAAGCTGTATTCAAGGATTGGTCTGGCAAATGTATTGCATGCTCTGGTTAGTAGTGTGATATTACCAGAGAAGAAGCAATGTAAGATTAGGTTAACAACTCTTGAAGCCTTTTTGGCAATGTTTTTGCAGTGGGATTTGGCACTTAGGTCATTTGATATGAGTGTTCCAAGATCTTTTACAGAGCAAGGGTCATATGCAAATCACAAACACAGATATCATTCAAGGCTGGACTTCGTAAAAATTGCGATATCAACAGACCCAAGCCTGCCGGAACAGCCAGGTCTTCAATGCTTTCCGGAAGGCCAATAGAGTACGAGCAGTCCAGATCTCAGAGGGTAGTTGGTTCCAGAGAGCTGGGGCAGCCGCAGAGAAGGTCCTTTCTCATTGGCCCGCCAGCCAACACTGTTTAGCTGACAGGATCTGGAGGAGACTAGCTCTGTGGGATCTTACTGGTCGCTGGGAACTATGAGGTAGAACGAAGTCTCGGAGATAACCTGGTCCTGAGATTAGTTTGTATTTGATACCCAATGCAGTAAGTTCATTCCAATAAGTATGTAACAATGAATACAATGAGACAGTTTTAAGATGGTTTAAAATGATCTGTGTGTGGCTCTGATTGCTAATTAATTAATAATTTATCAATCAATTAATTAATTCATATTAATTAATGTTATAATACAGCAGACTAATTAATGGACTAGCTGGTGATCAATCAATTAATTATTAATCAGTTTCATCAATCATCAATCAATTATGTATCAATTTTATCAAATATCTATCATTTTCATCAAATATCAATCAATTATCAATAGTTTTGTAGTTTTCATCAATTATCAGACAAATCATTCAATTTAATCTAATATTGATCTATTATCAATCAATTTCACCAATTAACAGTTAGTAAACTATACTATACTGTAGTGTCTGAATTTAAAGTAAGACATTTCCTTGTTAGTGCTTCAGATCAGCAAGGATAACCAGTAATGTCCCTGGTGTTTCATGGGGGCGCAGTGGGGAGTAGTAAGGTTATGCACTATTTATTGAATACTTAATAGTTTTTTTATTGTCCTTCCTTCTCTAGTACCTTAGTATGATCCTTAATTATTTTTGAAATAGGAAATAATTATAGTATGTTTTTATCCATAAACACTTTAATCATTTTAATCATTATCTGGAACTGAACTTTTATAGCAATTAAAGAAAATTGAGCTACTTGCCTAATCTGTTTTCATACTGAACCTTGTGGGTTCAGTACAAAACTTTAAAATCTTACTGTGCTCCTCAACAAATAATGCTGTCTATCATTTGTCCTTTTTGTGGCTATTCAAATAATGTGACTTAATCAACTGAAAAAGAGTCCAATCACTTATTTGAAGACTTATCTTGGTCGGTAAGCTACTCCGACCCAGTCATATGATCTTTAAGCCACCCCCTAGTCACATGATTGTCAATCCACTCCCACCTGGTCACATGGCTGACAAGCCACTCCTACCTGGTCACATGACCATCCAGCCACACTCACACAATAAGCTACGCCCACAGTGTGGCAATAATTTTTTTTGCAGCCCTTCACTGGTTGTAGGGTTAAAATGGTCTGTGGTTTGAAAAAAGTGAGAGAGCAAGTACAAATCCGATGTTTTTAACTGTCTTATATATGCAGAATTCGTGACCCCCCACCTTTTTCCTTCTTTTGCTAAGCAGCTCCGTTTGTTATTCAAATGCAAAAAGACTTTTTATTGCAGCTTCTCAAAGGTAGTTTTAGTGCGAATCTGTCTTTTCACTGCGCCAGAAGAAATATAGAGTGTTTTCCCGAAGGAGATGAAATATATCTTACTTTTACTGGCAAAACCAAAAAAAAATCCCTTCCAAGAAGGAATACTTAAGCTTTATACTTTATAGTTTTGCACTCCAGGGCTTTAGTGAACTTTCCCTGAAGCCTCGAGAGTTTGAAGAGGCCTTCCCCAAGGCCAAAAATCAGCCAGCTAGTGCACGCATGCACACTGGAGCTGACATAGACCAATCCTTGAATACAGCTCATCTGTCTGGAACCCACACTGCATTTCGGACATAAACTCTGTAGAAAATGTCCAGAGATATCTTACCAGAAGAACCCTTCACTCCTCCACTCGCAACTGAATACCGTACTTAACTAGACTTACAATCCTAGGTTTAGAAAGATTAGAACTACAACATCTTAAACACGGTCTAAGCATAGCCCATAAAATCATATGCTACAACGTCCTTCCTGTCAATTACTACTTCAGCTTTAACCAAAACAACAGACAAGCACACAACAGATACAAATTTAGTGTAAACTGCTCCAAACCTGACTGCAGGAAATACGACTTTAGTAACCGAGTAGTTGATGCATGGAACTCACTATCAGACTCTGTAGTATCATCCCCTAACCCCCCAAAATTTTACCCTTGGACTATCCACTGTTGACCTCTCCCGATTCCTAAGAGGTCATTAAGGGGCATGCATAAGTGCATCAGAGTGCCTTCCGTCTCCTGTCCTAATGTTTCTTTTTATTTTTTTACTAGTGTCATGTATATGAATATTATTATATCTAATGTTTCTTCTTCTTTTTTTACTAGTATCATGTACAATGGCACCTCTACTTACGATCTTAATTCATTCCGTGACCAGGTTCTTAAGTAGAAATGTTTGTAAGAAGAAGCATTTTTTCCCATAGCAATCAATGTAAAAGCAAATAATGTGTGTGATTGGGGTAACCACAAGGAGATTGGAGGCCCTGTTTCCTCCCAGGAGATTCCTAGAGACCCCATGAAGGCTTATCCTCGCCTTTTCTGACCCTGTTTCCTACCAGGAGATTCCTAGACCCCGGAGATTCCTAGGCCCCTTAGAGGCTTCTCCCTGCCTTTTCCGGCACTGTTTCCTCCCAGGAGATTCCTAGAGAGACCCCATGGAGGCTTCTCCCCACCTTTTCTGGTTACAGTTTTGGAGGCTGGGGTTTGTAAGTGGAAAATGATTCTTGAGAAGAGGCAAAAAAATCTTGAACACCCAGTTCTTATCTAGAAAAGTTCATAAGTAGAGGCTTACTTCATAAGTAGAGGTGTACTTGACAAAACAAATAAATAAAATAAAATAAAATAAATGCCTTGCAGACCCTTCGATATGGCTCTGCGTTCCACCTGTGGCAAGCATGCCATAAGTTTGCCTTCCCTGTGGTGGCCCCGACCCTCTGGAATCAACTCCTCCCAGAGATTAGGACTGCTCCCAGCCTCCTTGCCTTTTGCAAACTCTTAAAACCCCACCTTTGCCGCCAGGCATGGGGAAATAGATTCCCCTCGGCCGCTCCGTTTTATGCATGGTTTGTTTGGGTTGTATGATTGTTTTTAAATCAAGGATTTTTAACTATTTTACTTTTTAATCATTGGATTTGTATTTTGTATTGCTGTTATGAGCCGCTCCGAGTCTTCGGAGAGGGGCGGCATACAAATCTAATAAATTATTATTATTATTATTATTATTATTATTATTATTATTATTATTATTATTATCATGGCACTAGTGGCTTGCTCTGAATATAAAAGGAGAACAAACCCATGATGTTAGCTAGCTTGAGTAATTAACGTCAGCAAGATATCAACCAAGCTTGGAGAGCATCCAGGATTCTTCGTTTCAACCCTTTCAAAAGCTGAGTGGATCAGGCCCAATTTAGGGACTGGCGTGGGGATAATGTTAGGACAGGCAGCTTTACAGAAAAAGTTATCCTTGACACTCCTTTGTAGACTGGTCTCATAATATGAGTCTCCTGCTGGTTCTAATGGGACCAAACAATGTAACTGGAGAGAAGCCATCCCTCGAATAACCCAGTCCTATAGTCCTATATGGGCAAAGGCAGCCTTTATACTTCAAATACTACCCTCTCTCTGTGGGTGGGTGGGTGGATGTGTGTGAGTGTAAAAAGACAGAGATGCAGCCTTTGATATTTTCGATAGTCAGATAGAATTACTATCTATTCAATCCGCCGTGTATTTATTCTGCTTTATTTATCTCTGTTATTTCCTTGGCAGTAAATTGCTCAAAGCCCTCCCCCTGGTTATTGGCAGAAGCAAAAAGGAGGGTTGGAAAGCCATAGTACTTTTATCTCAAACAGCTGAAAGCTCAGCATTTGAACTTTTTTATGCTGGGGCTCAAGGGGGCCTTTTTCCTAAGCTCCTCCTCTCCTAATTTATGCCTTTCAAACGCTAGCCAAGTTTCCCTGTGCTGTCACAAAGTGAAAAAGGTGAGAAGGCATAATTCTTATCTAACTTATGATCTACAAAGACGCTTCCCCCTTCCATTTCTCTTCATCTGAAAAGGGTACTGTGTGCTTAAATATTTTGGGAGCTGGGAGAAAGTATTCAGTTTTGTTTATTCAACTGGGGCTTTGGTGCTTCATTCACCTGAAATTTTCACTGAACTCAGTGAGTTCACTTCTCGGGAATATGTTTAGCACTGCATGAAACTGAAGATATACCTACACCTGGAGAAAGTATTGGTATCCACAGTACAGTCAAGATATAAATATTTTATATAAAATGTACTAAAATATGCCATATCACTGACTAACAGTTATTTAAAAAATAAAGTTGCATTTTGTGACTGAGGCTGTGATGTTATACTAATGCCGTTGGGTATAAGATTATATTATTATTATTATTATTATTATTATTATTATTATTATTATTAATTAGATTTGTATGCTGCCCCTTTCTGTGGACTTGGGGCGGCTCACAACACAATAAAACAATTCATAACAAATCTAATGATATACAATTTACAATTTAAAATAGTTTAAAAAAACCCAGTTTTAAGCAGACATACCTACAAACATACCATACATAAATTATATAGGCCCGGGGGAGATGTTTCAATTCCCCCATGCCTGACAACAAAGGTGGGTTTTGAGAAGTTTACGAAAGGCAAGGAGGGTAGGGGCAGTTCTAATCTCTGGGGGGAGCTGGTTCCAGAGAGTCAGGGCCGCATACAAATCTTATCTATGTATTTGATCTCAGTTTTCCTTCTTGGAAAGCATGTACACAGTGATGGGCTCCTATGGGAACGGTCAGGAACGCAGTTCCTGTAGCAAAATTTGGAGCTCCACCCCAGAGCACCCAATTTGCACTGAAAGATGTTGCAACAAAATGCATAAGCCATGCCCGCAGTGTGGTAGTAAAAATTTTGGTAGCCCATCACTGCATGTACAGGATAGTGATCTAAGACATTTCAGTTCTATTTTTCAGCCTGGCATGAAACAGGAGATAATTTTTTTAAAATGAATAAATAAATGAACAAATAAAGCAAGGAAAATAAACAATTGCAAAATCGAAGGATGGACGCTATTGTATGTGAAATGAATCCGACTATTTTGATTTATTAAGTATTAATTACTACTTAAATATGAGCCTTATTAAATTCATTGGGGATCTGGAAATCAGGAGTTTGGGGGAATCAGTAAAATTCTGCAATCAAAAGCGGAAGAGGCCCAGATGAATTTGTTGAATCTGATGTGTCTTGAGAAGAAGGCTGGAATCACACAAGGCCTACTTGGAGATAGAAAGTGTAGCAGAGGCTTGCAGGCTTAGCACCACCAGAAAAGCAATGTTGAAAGTCCAATAGTCTAGAGTATAAATCACCATTCAGTCATTCTGCAGTTTTGAAAAGAAACCACAACCACTTATCTGCACAACCTCCATCCCAAACACACCAACAACAGCTACATCTTCTACAACTGAAACCATCCCATTGGGTTTACAACCCCTAGTGATCACAGAAAAGGAAGTGAAAGATCTATTTCACAGACAGGAGCCTGAAAAAGCACAAGGCCCAGACAAGATAACTCCTTCTTGCTTAAAAGTCTGTGCTGACCAATTGGCCCCCATCTTCACCCAAATCTTCAACAAATCACTAGAGTTGTGCTATGTTCCTTCCTGCTTTAAACGCTTTACTATCATCCCAGTGCCAAAGAAGCCCTCCATCAAGGAACTGAATGACCACAGACCAGTTGCTCTAACATCTGTAGTTATGAAAACCTTTGAAAGGCTAGTGATGTTCCACTTGAAAACCATCACGGATCCACTGTTAGACCCCCTGCAATTTGCATACCGAGCAAATAGATCAACAGATGATGCTGTTAATATGGCTCTACACTACATCCTTCAACATCTTGAATCTTCAATGACCTACACTAGGGTCCTCTTTGTAGACTTCAGTTCAGCATTCAATGCCATCATACCGGACATTCTCTTAACCAAACTAAATCAGCTAGCAGTACCTGAACACACATGTAAGTGGATCACAAGCTTCCTAACAGACAAGAAGCAGCAGGTGAAACTAGGAAAAATCACATCAGATACATGTACAATTAGCACAGGTGCCCCCCAAGGCTGTGTACTCTCACCACTTCTCTCTATACACTAATGACTGCATCTCAAACGATCCATCTGTTAAACTACTGAAGTTTGCAGATGATACAAGAGTGATCGGACTCATTAGAGACAATGATGAATCTGCATACAGACGGGAAGTTGAACAACTATCCTTGTGGTGTGACCAGAACAATCTAGAACTGAACACACTCAAAACCGTAGAAATGGTGGTAGACTTTAGGAGAAACCCTTCCACCCTTCTTACTCTCACAATACTAGACTACACAGTATCAACAGTAGAGACCTTCAAATTTCTAGGTTCTATCATATCTCAAGACCTAAAATGGTCACCTAACATCAAAAACATCATTAAAAAAGCACAACAAAGAATGTTCTTTCTGCGCCAACTCAGGAAACTCAAACTGCCCAAGGAGTTGCTGTTCCTCTACAGAGGAATCATTGAGTCTGTCATCTGCATCTCTGTAACTGTCTGCTTTGGTGCTGCAGCCCAACAGGACCAACACAGACTTCAGAGTATAATCAGAACTGCAGAAAAAACAATTGCTGCCAACCTGCCTTCCATTGAGGACCTGTACACTGCACGAGTCAAAAAGAGGGCAGGGAAAATATTTACTGAGCCCTCGCATCCTGGACACAAACTGTTTCAACTCCTACCCTCAAAACGTCGCTACAGAGCACTGCACACCAAGACAACTAGACACAAGAACAGTTTTCCCCCGAACACCATCATTCTACTAAACAAATAATTCCCTCAACACTGTCAGACTTTCTACTAAATCTGCACTTCTACTCTACTAGTTTTTCTCATCATTCTTATCATCCTTTTCCTCCCTCTTAGGACTGTTTGACTGTAACTTGTTGCTTGTATCCTAAGATTTTTATTAATATTGATTGTTTCTTCATTGCTTATTTGACGCCTATGACAATCATTAAATATTGTACCACATGATTCTTGACAAATGTATCTTTTTCTTTTATGTACATTCAGAGCATATGCACCAAGACAAATTCCTTGTGTGTCCAATCACACTTGGCCCATAAAATTCTATTCTATTCTATTCTAGTCTATTCTAGTCTAGTCAAGTCAAGTCTAGTCTAGTCTAGTCTAGTCTAGTCTAGTCTAGTCTAGTCTAGTCTAGTCTAGTCTAGTCTGGTATTAGCTGCAGAATTAAATCTAGAGAATGATATTATACCCTAGATCAGTAATGGCGAACCTATGGCATGGATCCATATCTGCTGGCACATGAGCCATTGCCCTAGCTCAGCTTCAACATTCATGTGTGTGCCAGCCATCTGATTTTTGGCTTGCACAAAGGCTCTTAGAGGGTGCTTTTGGCTTTCAGAGAGCCTCCAGGAGGATGGGAGAGGGTGTTTTTATCCTCCCCCAGCTCCAGGAAAGCCTTTGGAGCCTGGGGAGGGAGAAACATGAGCCTACTTGGCCCACCAGAAGTTGGGAAACAGGCCGTTTCTGGCCACCAGAAAGCCTCCGGGAAGTAGAGGAAGCTGTTTTCACCCTTCTCGGGCGTTGAATTATGGCTGTGAGCACTCACGCATGTGCGATAACATGCACACATTCTCTTTCAGCGCCTGAGGAAAAAAGGGTTTGCCATCATTGCCCTAGATCCATATGCAGCAAAAAGTCTACTTTCCATTTCCAACAGTGGGTATAGCATCCAGCAAATTGGCAGAAAACAATAAAAGCAAAGAAGACTAGGAACAAAACCAACAAAAACTTTGTAGAATGAAAAACAATACTTTGTGCAGAAATGAAATACAAGAATAAGTACAATTGATAATCTCTCTGGTGGGTTCATTCGGATGCTTCATTAGCCTGGACCTCTCACGTATAAATTTTATCCTAATGGTTTCCTGTCCCTCTTAACCAAAGAAAACTAATTTTTGCAATTAGTTACCATATTCAACTTTAAATGGTATATTTGATAAACAAAAAGTAAGCACTAAATTGTCATATTTCTGAATTGTAGACTTTTGGAAAAATCAGTGGACTCTACAAGATATTGACTACCTACCTCTGGTCAAATTTCCTGCAATTCTTCTAGGCTTTAGTTGATCATTTTAGATGCATCCGTGGTCTTTTTGTTGGCCTCTAGAGCAGTGATTTTCAACCTTTTTTGAGCCGCGGCACATTTTTTACATTTACAGAATCCTGGGGCACACCACCAACCAAAATGACACAAATCCAATAAATAAACAAATAAATAAATGAATGAATGAATGAATGAATGAATGAATGAATGAATGAATACATACATACATACATACATACATACATACATACATACATACATACATACATACATACATAAATAACCCCCTCATATATACAATCCCATGTAACATCCCCTTATAAATACAGTCAATCATCAATCATCCCTCCTCAAATTTATACCACATTTCTGGGTACTTCTCCTGTCTTTCCCCCTTTTCTCTCTCATGTTTCTCATTTCTCTCTCTTCCTCCTTTTTCCCTCATTCCTTCTCCCTCTCACTTCTCCTCTTTTTCCATCCCTGTCTCTCTCTCCCCCCTTATGCGTCTGTGTGTATACACACTTGAACCATTTCCAAAACCAGTTGAGGGCTGGTTTTTTTTTCTTTTATTCTTTTCAAAAACAGCTGTGGGCTGGGGGGGTGTTTCTTATTATTTGGGTGCTTTTTACCATATGCTTCAAGAATCACCTCTCTCTCTCTCTTTTGTTTCTCTCTCCTCTCATTCTCTGCTTCAATCATTTTATCATTTCTCCTTTTTTCTCCCCTTTTTGTTTTCATTTCTCTCTCTCTCCTTTCCTCTCCCTATCTGTCTCTCTTGCTTTCTCTCTCTCTTGCTATCTCTCTTTTTCTCTCTTGCTTTCCTTCTCTCTCTCTCATTCTCTCTCTTATTTTCTTTCTCTCTCTCTCTCTTGTTCTTTCTCTCTCTCATGCTTTCTCTCTCTTGTTCTTTCTCTCTCTCTTTTGCTCTCGTTCTCTCTCTTATTTTCTTTCTCTCACTCTCTCTTGTTCTCTCTCTTGTTCTCTCTCTTATTTTCTTTCTCTCTCTCTCTCTCTTGTTCTTTCTCTCTCTCATGCTTTCTCTCTCTTGTTCTTTCTCTCTCTCTTTTGCTCTCTCTCGTTCTCTCTCTTATTTTCTTTCTCGCTCTCTCATGCTTTCTCTCTCTTGTTCTTTCTCTCTCTCTCTCTGTTGCTCTCTCGTTCTCTTTTTTTCTTTCTTTCACTCTCTCTTGTTCTCTCTCTTATTTTCTTTCTCTCTCTCTTGTTCTTTCTCTCTGTCTCATGCTTTCTCTCTCTTGTTCTTTCTCTCTGTCTCTGTTGCTCTCTCTTGTTCTCTCTCTTATTTTCTTTCTCTCTCTCATGCTTTCTCTCTCTTGTTCTTTCTCTCTCTCTCTGTTGCTCTCTCGTTCTCTCTTATTTTCTTTCTCGCTTTCTCTCTTCTTCTCTCTTATTTTCTTTCTCTCTCTCTTGTTCTTTCTCTCTCTCTCATGCTTTCTCTCTCTTGTTCTTTCTCTCTCTCTCTCTGTTGCTCTCTCTTTCTTTTTCTCTCTCATTTTCTTTCTCTCTCTCTTGTTCTTTCTCTCTCTCTCATGCTTTCTCTCTCTTGTTCTCTCTCTCTCTCTCTGTTGCTCTCTCTCTCTCATTCTCTCTCTTCCTTTCTTCTCTGTGGAGGCCGGCGAAGGTTTTCCTTAGTTTGAATGTTCTGAGCAAGCTGGCAGGGGGATGGGAAGCAGCCCCTTTACTCACAGCCCAGGACAGGACTGTGAGAGGGGTGGGTGTTCCCACAGCACTCGGAGCGGCTAGCGGCCGGATCGCCAACGCCGCTGCAGCCACTGCTGTGGGAGGAGCCGCGCCCCAAGAAAGCCGGAGAGAAGGACGGATCGAGCAGGCAGGGACAGCCACAAGTGGAAGCCTCAGCCCTGGAGCTCCCACTTGCAGAAGCCGCCCCTCCCCCCGGCTATTGCCCGCCGCCCCTGCCGCCGCTATTAGCGAGGAGAAGCCATGTGTGCGAGGGGGCCAACTTTCAAAACAACCTTTGTCGGCCTCCCGCGGGAGGGTGCCAATAGCAGCAGCGGCGGTGGGCAATAGCCAGGGGGCGGCTTCTGCAAGGGGGAGCTCCAGGGCTGAAGCCTCAACCCTGGAGCTCCCACTTGCAGAAGCCGCCCCTCCCCCCGGCTATTGCCCGCCGCCCCTGCCGCCGCTATTAGCGAGGAGAAGCCATGTGTGCGAGGGGGCCAACTTTCAAAACAACCTTTGTCGGCCTCCCGCGGGAGGGTGCCAATAGCAGCAGCGGCGGTGGGCAATAGCCAGGGGGCGGCTTCTGCAAGGGGGAGCTCCAGGGCTGAAGCCTCAACCCTGGAGCTCCCACTTGCAGGAGCCGCCTCGTGGCACACCTGACCATGTCTCACGGCACACTAGTGTGCCGCGGCACACCGGTGTAAAAACACTGCTCTAGAGTAAATCTTACAATTGACTTAATACCTACCATGGTTGAGCTTAGTCAATTTTTGGTCCACCAGATTGAACACCTTTGTTGTTCTGGTGGTGGCCTTCATTGTTTATCTGTCACAATCCTCATGAATCCTAAATGGCTCAGATATGTAAATATGTCCAATCCATTCAACCTTGGCATTCCAGAATTCCATTGGATAATTTTTGTGCCTCCCTTCTTTTCCACCTTTCAATTTTTCCTTAATCATTCAACACCACTGCGGGGAGTAAAACATAGTGGCTAGGATATGCCAGGCAGTATTTTCCTTAAGTTTTTGCATCTGTGTGGTCTAAATGGACTCTTCTAAATATGTGACATTATCACTTTGAACCAACTCAATGACAGCTCCAGATCTGAGTCACTCCAGGAAAGGTGGAGAATTTGTTCAGTTTGGAAGAAATGAACAAAAAATATGGCTCAATCCAGTTGAAAAGTTCTGCCCATTCCAACAGAGTTTCCTTCTAGCTATTAAACCTCTAAAAATAAGAGCAACATTGCTTCTTTCCCAGACTTAAAATGAGGATTTGCAGCTGGACCATGGCATAATATGTTATTTTTCCCTTAAAGAGAGAAAGATACTGTTTGTATGTCTAATGTCCCAATTACACGATTCTCTCCACATTTTTGCTTTGCAGACTAATCTGCTCAGTGAGAGAATGTGTTGGCAGCTGCCTGATGACTTGAACCCGACTTTGATTCTATTAGCTCTGTGTCAAGGACATTCCGAGTAATGTCAAGGTTTTTGGGGGGAGAGTTTGCTCATGTAGGCTGAAATCTGGTCCAATATATTCGAAGCTCACTGCTCAAAGAAGCTGCTGTATGAAATAATACAAAAAATACAAAATGCACACACAAAAAAAGATTGAGCTTCAGGGGATTATCTTACGAGCATGAAACTGAACACATGTCACTTCAGAGAAATAATCAAATTTGGATTTTAATCAAGTTTGGCTAAAAGAAACTCTGTTGTTTAACACAGTCATTCAGAGAGAGCTAATTTTTTCCTAAGTTCAGCTTGCTATGTCCACTTTTGTGGATTTTTCTGACCTTACTCTTACATTCACGTCCAATTTAATATTTGAGGAAGGAAAAATGAAACAGAACTCACTGAATCTCAAAAGACTGCTTTTCTTCCCCATATACATTAAAAAGATTGTTTCATCCGAGTGAAACTTGAACACAGCTACAACTTCCTAATAACCTTTTAGTTTTTCTTTGCACCTGGTATTCTGGACACATTTTCTTCTCTTTCTCTTATATCTTTGCTTTTCAGCTGCTATTTTGAATGGAGGCTTGATGCTTTGATGAAGTTCCAAACACAGATGCCAAAAGGACCACAGTTTCCTAGGAAGCATTGCCAACTTCAGCAGTCATTAATTTATGTGCCAATTTTTCATTTGGAAGGTTTTCTTCTTCCAATCTAATGGGCAACTTTGGCCAAATGGTGAATGCATTTTTTTTTAAAAAAAGGAGAAACCAAACAGAAAAGCTCTAGCTTGCTATTACACAGATTTTTTTAAATGTATTAATATTTTTGATATATTATAATCAAACATTTAGACAGTCCACTTGCCCTCCCATAGAAGATTTAGGGAATAGGTTTAAAAACAAATTAATTTTCACTTTTGATATAATTCAACTTAGTTTTTTCCCAAGGAAAGGAAATAAATAAATAACTGTAACCAGAGGTGGGCAGGAGGGACACAGTGGCATAGTGAAAACGGAGCTCCACCCCACAGCACCCAACTTGCCCTGAAATATATTGAAAGAAAATGCAGGGCATCCTGCATAAGCCACCCTCACAGTGTGGTAGTAAAATTTTTGGTAGCCCTTCACTGACTGTAACCAAACTTTTTTGGGACTAGATCTCATCCAGGAGAAGTCACTACAGAAGTGATCCCAATTTGATGTCACATGACCAACCAAATATTCTTTTGCAACTTATCTACTACTAGAGTAGGAATAATAAATAATTTGTATGTAAAGGAAGAAAGGTTTTACCACCATTATAAAATATATTTTAAGTATATAAAATATAGTATATGAATAAAATATATTTGTAATTTATATTAACGTAAGTAATATTTACAGTGGTACCTCTACCTAAGAACGCCTCTATTTAAGAACTTTTCTAGATAAGAACCGGGTGTTCAAGATTTTTTTGCCTCTTCTCAAGAACCATTTTCCACTTACAAACCCGACCCTCCAAAACTGTAACCGGAAAAAGAAGGGAGAAGCCTCCATGGGGCCTCTCTAGGAATCTCCTGGGAGGAAACAGGGCCTCCACCCTCCCCGTGGTTTGCCCAATCACATGCATTATTTGCTTTTACATTGATTCCTATTGGAAAAATTGCTTCTTCTTACAAACTTTTCTACTTAAGAACCTGGTCATGGAACGAATTAAGTTCGTAAGTAGAGGTACCACTGTACATTGATATTGAAATATATTTAAACATTTACATTGATAAGTAATATTTAATAATGTTTACTATATTATAATTTATTGAAAAGTAAAAAAATAGGTGGGGGAAGGAGTTTTGTGTATATTTGACACAGAATTGTTTATAAAAAAATTAAAAAGGCAGGATTAAAATAATAAATAAATAAAAATAACCTGATGGAAGCAGATAGTATTTACAAACATCATTATATCCATTAAAAGGTGTAGACCAATCACTGCAAATTATGGGGAAGAAATAGATTTTAATAATACAAATCCTTTAAAGTTAGAGAATATGCGAATGAAATAGACCCCAGAGCCTGAAGCAGCGATGGGAACCTATAGCTGCCAGATATTGCTGGAGTTATAATTAAGCAACATCTGTGGCTTTCCCTCTTGGCCTAAAGCTTGAGTTTTCTCATGGTATAATCTGAGACTCTGGGATGTGGAATCAAAGAATCCTTGTATCCCACCAGTTCTCATCATGGCTTCAATCAATCAAGGCTTTCACTTAATGATCCTTAGTAAGAGGAGAAAGTAGAGCATTTTCCAATCCCTAGTAATATCTGTTCTAATCAGTGATGGGTTCTAAATCCCATTGCTACCGTTTTGTGTGTGCGCTCATGTGTGCGTGCAACATTTCTGCACATGTACAGAAGCATCTGGCGTGGTCAGGTGGAGCCTCCCATTGCTGCCTCTACCAGTTATAGAACCGTACTATACCAGTAGCAACCCACCACTGATTCTAATATAGTCTTCCCTGATGGTAGCAGGGACAATACTGGATAGAAATAATACAAAATATTTGTAGCTTGGCTTTTAGATTTTGGCAGTGATTTGCTCTCCAAGCCTGTTTTAATTTAGGTTCTGAACATTTCGTTACCAAACTAGATAACATCATGAGCAAGATTTTCTTGTCCTATTTGCCTTAGCAATAACACCTATATACCGCTTCACAGTGCTTTACAACCCTCTCTAAGCAATTTAGAAAATCAGCATATTGCTCCCAGCAATCTGGGTTCTCCTTTTACCCACCTCGGAAGGATGGAAATCTGAGTCAGCCTTGAGCCTGGTGAGATTCGAACTGCCAAATTGCGGGCAGTAAGCAGGCAGCAGGCTCATTAACTTAAAAATGTTTCATGTTATTAACAAGACAATGCTTAGCAATACTGGTTAATTTTGACATAACGGGGACAGTTTGTCAAAAGTGCAATTAAAGTTCAGTTTTTATCACAAACTTTTCCATGTTATTCTATGCAAACAAAGATCTCTAAGCAAAAGACCACCTTGTATTTAATGTAATATGCCCATTAACTAACTAGGAGATGCATAGGGTACACCAGTATAATCAAGACACAAATTCTGCTAATGCTGCATTATTTTCATAATATTTCTCTCTTATCTTTCCTATTATGCCACATATATATTTTAATGCTATGGTTCCAGATTGTTTTCTAGAGCAGATTTTGAAAACAGAAGGGGAGAAATGTTTTTTCCTTTCTTTCAGACCAAACCCAGTCTGCCAATGCCAACTTAAATTCTACCCAGAATTGCCCAATCTCAGTACTCAGTTTTATATGAAACAATGTTTATTTACTAATCCTATAAATCAAAATGTACATTGGGGGGGGGGGGGGAAACAAAGTCTAGAATTTTACCCAGTTGCTTTGCTATTCCAAATCATGTTTCCAGATAGGTTGGCTGATGTTCTATTCAAAGCACAATTTAAATCTAATTTAATGAAAAATATATAATAGCAGAGATCTTCCCATCAGCACTCAACACCTGGCAGTAAATTGTGTAGAGACATAATCGTATGGTCACATGTTTCTACCCTATAGTGAAATTCATTAGGTATGTTTAAATTACAGTCATGATTTCTAAATTTGCAACTAACCCCATCATCCCTCTGTTATTTTTTCTCTGTCTGTCTCTGCATAAGTACATGCTTGTACGTGCACAGCATTTTGATATAAATCAGATTCATTGGGGTGATTCTGATGCAATCTTTTTCCCTGATGTGTACATTGTATTTCTCAGTTCTGCTTTTTAATAATAAGGACAGTGTGCTTTAGGGACAATTTTTTTACAGTTCTGCTGATACACAATATAAACATGAAATATAATCTAGCATTACCTTTAATTTACTTTTGTGGGTTGCAGTAACCTGCCTGTTGAATTATGCCTTGCCTTAGAATTAACATAGGGAATAGTTTCCCCGGAATCAGACACAATCCTGGGCCTAGAAAGTTTAGAACTAAGATGCCTTAAACAAGATCTAAGTATTGCCCACAAGATCATATGCTGCAACGTCCTGCCTGTCGGCAACTACTTCAGTTTCAACCACAACAACACAAGAGTACACAACAGATTTAAACTTAATATTAACCGCTCCAAACCTAACTGTAAAAAATATGATTCAGTAACCGAGTTGTCGAAGCGTGGAACTCATTACCGGACTCCATAGTGTCATCCCCAAACCCCCAACACTTTACCCTTAGATTATCTACGGTTGACCTATCCAGATTCCTAAGAGGTCAGTAAGGGGCGAGTACAAGTGCACTAGAGTGCCTTTCGTCCCCTGTCCTATTGCTCTCCTATATCTCCTATACCTTTCTTCTATTCCTATATCTCTTTTTCTATTCTTTCATTGATATGTTCTATTACTATACCTTCTTTTCTATTATTTCTTAGATATATTTTACTATGAGTATCTCCTCTATAACCTTCATCATGTATTTTACTATGTGTATATAGATATATACCCACCAAAACCCTCATTGTGTATTGGACTAACTAACTAACTAACTAACTAACTAACTAACTAACTAACTAACTAACTAACTAACTAACTAAATAAATAAATAAATAAATAAATAAATAAATAAATAAATAATTCCATTGTATCTTTCTGATACCAATAGGTGAAACACAAAGCTTATTTTAAAATATTTAATTCTGAATCGTTAAGGATGTCCTTCAGTAAAAGCCATAACTCCATAAACAACATCATTCATCTGCCATATGATATTTCTTTGTGTGTAAAAATACAGAACCATGTGCTTTTCATTTCACTCCATAGACCCCCCACTAAACTTATAAACTTGAAGGAAGTGTAGCAAAAAACAGGGACAACTTAATTCCAAGAGAGGGAAAGAGAGAGTGAAGAGAGAAGATAAATGACATTGGTGAAAAATTACACTTTGTCTTGCGGAGCAGGCAAAAAGTAAAACAAATAAGTACATTGGACTTACATAAATACAAAGGTAAAAGAAAATTACCTCAGTTATCACTTAGATGGTGATCTTTCTGTGCAACAAAATCCATGAGTCACATCGGGGTGGAGGCAGGGGAGGGAATGTCTGCACTCTGTAAACAATTTATTTATTTTTTATTTTTGTCCTTCCTTACCAAAATTTGAAACCAAAGGAAATGAGAAAAGTCAGGCAACTGACCGATGAATCTTTATCATTTTAATTATATTTGCTTCTCCATTCCCCTATGAAAAAAAATCCCCTTTTTATTATACATTTGTAAAGCTGCTTTGTTCATTTATTTATTCATTCATTCATTAGGTTGTTGTCTATAGCCACCTCTCCAAAAATTTTCTCTCTGAGAGAGAGAGAAAATGTGTGAATTCTGAAGAGATTTCACCCGTTATATGATTATTGCGTTTTTAAACTGAATTAAATTTAAAGTTGGAGAAAGAGCATGGCCAACACCGCAGCGCTATGGAGTTCCCCAAGCCCCAATATCCATGCTGCCAGGAGACTCAGTTTGGTCAGAACAGGGTCAGAACCATCCTATAAGGGTGGGGGGGAGTGGCTCCTGCTGGTAAGCTTGGGGAGTGACTGTTAGCTTTCTTTGAAATTTATGGGTTTTTAAAAGAAATTTTCTTCACTTCCCTTAGCAGAGTATTATCATAGCAGAATTGTGCAACACAATGTATTATTATTATTATTATTATTATTATTATTATTATTATTATTATTATTATTATTATGTCAATACAACACAGCAAACGAGATCACTATGCTGGATTTCGTATTTCATCGCCAGTCGGGCACTTCCCAAGCACCTAGGACTGCGTGATGTAGCGGCGAATTATGTTTGCCGATCCCAGTAAAGCAGCCTTTTGCAATTGACAGATGGAGATTTTGTCAATTCCAATGGTTTTCAAATGTCCGCTGAGATCCTTTGGCACTGCGCACAGCGTGCCAAGTACCACTGGGACCACTTTCACTGGCTTATGCCAGAGTCGTTGCAGCTCGATTTTTAGATCTTCGTATTTTACTAATTTCTCTAGCTGCTTCTCCTCAATCCTGCTGTCCCCTGGGATTGCGATGTCGATGATCCATACTTTCTTTTTCTCCACAATCAGGATGTCTGGTGTGTTATGCTTTATTATTATTATTATTATTATTATTATTATTATTATTATTATTATTATTATCCAAAATCCAACCAAAAACACTCATAGTAAGAATGAGGCAAAATCATATTAGACCCATATTACAACATGGTTTTGTTTGGGTTGTGTGATGAACTTTTTTATGATAAGGGATTTTATCTGTTTTTAATATTGGATTTGTATATTGTGTATTGTGTTGTGAGCCGCCCCGAGTCTTCGGAGAGCGGCGGCATACAAATCTAACAAATAATAGTAATAGTAATTATTATTATTATTATTATTATTATTATTATTATTATTATTAGATTTGTATGCCACCTCTCTCCGAAGACTCGGAGACTTGGGCACATACGTAAACTGACTCCAATATAAGCTTATGTGTTTTTATTTCTTCTTCTTGATGGAATTTGTTTCATGTTTCCACAAATAACAATTTGACAGCAGAATTATATTTCTCTTCTCATAACATATATACACAGTTCTTGTACTTCATTTAGATCCTATCCTAATCCTAATTTTTATTATTATTATTATTGTTTGTTTTGTCCAATACACAATAATGCACAATGAAGGTTATAGAGGATATGTACGAGTAGAATGCATCAAAGAGAGTATAGAGGAGAAATACAGGAGTAAAATATAACTAGAGAGAATAGCAGAAAATATAAGAGATAAAAAAGATATAATAGATGATGTATAGAAGAGGTAGAAGAGAAGATATATGAGATATAGGAGAGACAATAGGACAGGGGATGGTAGGCACTCTGGTGCACTTATGTGCACTCTGGTGCATACATATTCTTTCTATGATGCAGATTCACCAATCAACACACGAATGAACAGAATTCTACCTTCCAACTGCCAAAACCGACTATATACCAGTATGCAAATTAGCCTTCATGTACCATTCTATTCCTCTTTTTCCATACTGCCTGCTAACAGTGACAAACCCTCTAGGGACTCAGCTTTGTTCTCTCAGCCTGCAGCGAATAGAAGAAGACATTAAATGTCATCCTAGTTGAGGTGGCCACAAGTGGCAGGATTAAATTAGAAAGACTGGAGTCAATTGGGACAAGGATTCTAAAGCTAAGAACTGAGTGGGAAGAAAACAGAAGCTGGTGAGTGATTTTGCAAAAAAAAAAAACATTAGAAAAATATTTTAATAGTTAAAACGGGGAAAAAAGAGACCAGAAATTAAGGAGTGGCTACATAGAAAATGGAGTCCATGGAGTAAAAAAACCTTTAAAAGAGTTGTGACTGAGGAGCTTTGCTTTAAAAGACCTGGCAGAGATACAAGATAAGAAGATAAGAAGTTGAGAAGAATATTTTGGAAAGTAGAATTGAATCAAAAAATGGAAAAGACGGAGTTGGAAGATTGAATGCAGAATACCATCTGTTGAATAGACAATCATGAAGGCTGTGAAATATGCTTGTGTTTAGCAGCTGGATGGTTTTTAAAATGGATGATTTGTGATCTTTAGAAATGGAGGTAAGTGATTTTTAAGGACTGGTATTATACATGGAAAGGCTTTTGGACTTTGTTGTTTGTTTGTTTGTTTTTTTGTTTTTTTGTTTGATTTATTGATTGATTGTTTGGATTTATCTGCTGCCCAACTCCAATAGGACTCTGGGCGGCTTATAATTGAAGTTTGTTGAATTTTTGGATTGGAGGATTGTGATATCATAGACATGAAAAAAAATAATTATGCGGAACTGGTTTTATTTTTTAAAGATCTACTTGATGACTAAAGAAGAAGCTGGGGAATCGAAGTAAAGGAAGAGGTTAAGAATGAATTACAAGAGGGACGAAAAGAAGAGAAAGAAGCAGTAGCTGAAGAGACGATTAATGAAAACACAGCAATGAAGAGGAAAAGAATACCGGAAATGAAATAAAGATTAATGACTATGTTGATGAATATATTGAAAATTAACACAATTATTATTATGATTGTTATTTTGATAATTATGACTACACTGATAACTATAATGATAAAAGAGAAAAAAATATAAAAAGGAATGGGTTGATGACTATATGGAGATTAAGAATGATCAAATAACATATTTAAGAAGGAGAAAAAGTTGGGGGAAAGAGCAGATATCGATATAAAAGTAAAAGAAAAAAGAAAAGAAACTAAGGAAATGGGGATGGAGAAAATACATACATAAAAAGGAAAAAGTTGAGAAATTAAAAGGAAATGGATGATGGGTGTTGAAATATTATAGAATTGCTCATTTTTTCCCCTTTTATTATACTTATTAAATTAGACTTAATGGTGATAAGAATATGAATCATTTAGAATTTGATACACATAATTAATACAATTACTGAGCCAAGAGTTCTGTGATTTCTTTGTATAACACAGCATTGTATACTAGAGGGATGAATAATATTAGAATATTTTTTATTATTTTTTGATTTAATAAATACTGAGGTAGAAGTTATCTTTATACAAGAGATTTGTTTAAAGAAAAATTTGAAAATGTATTATGTGATAATGTATTATGTGAAAGTCTAAATAATTAATTGATTTGAAATAATATAACAAATTTTGATGACAACTATTTGATATATATAATTAATATAATTATTTTTTAAGAGTTTTGTTCCTTTTGTATAACACAATACAGTAGTACCTCTAGGTACGAGTTTAATTCGTTCCAGAAGGGAGCTTGTATGTCGAACAACTCGTATCTGGAACAAATGGCTTTAGACTTTGTTTTTCCCCTCCGAGATAACCAGAAGCAAGGATTCTTGCGCCACCTAGTGGACGCTCGGCTCGTATCCCAAATTTGCGCTCGGGTCTCAAAAAGAAATTTCTCTCCCCTTGTGGCTCGTATCTTGGAATACTCGCATGTGGAGCAGCTCGTACCTAGAGCTACTACTGTAATATATATTAGAGGAAGGAATAGACAATAGTGTTTGATTAATTTTTGATTCAATACGTATTGAGCTTGAAATTACCCTTATATATGAGATTTCTTCAAATGGAAAATTTGAAATTTGTTATGTGGAAGTCTGAACAACTAATTGATCTGAAATAATATATGAATCTTGATGATTAATAAGAAGAGTTGAAATGTATATGTATAATTAATATGAGTATGAGATATTATGATAAATTATAAATCAAAATGTATTTTAGAGGCATTTAGTTAGGATAAAAGAGAAGACAAGAAAAATAAACAATGAGGAAAGAGATTAAGGAAGGGAAGGAAGCAATAGGCCTAAAATTAAGAGGCACAAGAAATAATTATTATTTTGGAAAGTTAAGCCAACAGCAGTTAACTTGGAGTTAAAATTTAGATTCAATTGTTGGAGAACCCAGAAGACAAAATTAGGTTTTCTTCTTGGAGATAATTTTTTTTCTGACAACATATACCTAAAATAAAGAGTCTTATATAAGTAAATTTATAATAACAATATTTTTTGGAAAAGCCACTGTTAGTTTAAAATTTGAGAATATACCACCAGTCTGTTAATTATGAGGTCAGTTAGGACAAAAAAAAAACACTATGGGAAAGGTAAAGAAGGTGGAAAAGGAAGTAGAAGAGGGAGGAATAGGAGGAGGAGAGAGAGGTAGAGGGGGAGTAAAGGAGTAAAAAGGTAGGAGAAGAAGATAGAGAGAGTAGGGAGGGGAATGAAAGGGGGAAAGAGGGGCAGATCAATGGTTGTTGATGTAAGAGCAGAATAAGATACGGATTTTTAAATAATTGACAAAATGTATAACTACGTATTTTATTTTATTTTAATATTTTAAGGTATATGCATATTAATTTGTATGTGATGTAGAGGAGAATAATAAAAATTTTGGTGGTGGGGAAATAAATAAAGTTAAAATTAAAATTAAAGTTAAAATTTCTTTTAACACTTTTGTTGTTCCAATCTACACTGCACACCAAGACAACTAAACACAAGAACAGGGTTTTTTCCAAAATGCCATATCTCTCCTATTTTATGACTTTTCCTGCCACAGTTATTAAGTGAATCACTGTAGTTTTTAAGTTAGTAATATGGTTTTTAGGTGAATCTTGCTTACCCATTGACATTGCTGTCAGAAGATTACAAAAGGTGACCACATGACCCCTGGACATTGCAACCATGATAAATACACATCAGTTGCCAAGCATCCAAATTTTGATCATGTGGACATGGGATGCTGCAACGATTGTAAGTGTGAAAAATGGTCATAAGTCACCTTTTTCAGTGCTCTTGTAATTCTAAAAGAACTATTGTTAGTCAGGGATTACTTGTATCAACAAATTCAGTATAGCTGTTCATAATATGAACTCCCAGAGAGTTTCTATTGATCATTTTGACTTTAACCATATTTAATGGCATTTCTCTAAAAGTTTGGCTGTTGTAAAATCAGAAAAATAAAGAGACATGATGGAGAACAGAGATTCATTTATGAACCATTTCTGTGTTCTAATAAAAGCCAACTTAGAACTTCACTGGTATATTTGTTATGCTTTTGTCCTCTTTATGTTGACTTAAACTAGCGGTTTTGCTGCAGGAATTTTTTTCACACTGTTCTATTTATCATTCTTTGGATTTTCATTAGAAGTGATTTGGCAATAGACTTAGCCAAAAAGCACCATGGTTTTCAATAGACCCCTAACACTGAGGTCAGGCCATGGAAGCAAACATGAAAAGGGCATGGGAAAATATGAAATATCAAATCATATTAGATCTTGAAGTAAACTTTAATAGAATGACAATGAGCTTACAGGACAAGTTATACATAATTTCCTCAAACAGTATTCCTGCTGCTTTAAAAAAACCCACAATTGCTTGTTGTTTAAACAGCCTTTTAAGTACTTTGAAAGAATTTCGCATGGCCAAAGTTCTTTTCCTAATGCCAATTTGATTAGTAGTGAGGGAAAAATAGGCTGGATCAGTAGCATATCTGAAGAGAGGTTCCCTCATAGGAGGCTTGTATTGGAAGAAAGAGGCATGGAAGGTTTCACTAATTTCTAGCTTTCTAGGCCCATCTAAGTCTTCCAGTAGTGTAATCCTGCTAGTTTAACAACCAGTTCAGTGATTGCATGCTTCTTTCATGCTCCACGCGTGAGCGCAGTTTTAAAAGAACTTACTTTCCACATTAACAGCCGCGATGGCACAGCAGGTAGAGTACTGTACTGAAGCTGACTGTAGATCTGTAGATCAGCGGTTCAAATCTCATCACCGGCTCAAGGTTGACTCAGCCTACCATCCTTCCGAGGTGGGTAAAATGAGGACCTAGATTGTGGGGGCAATATGCTGGCTCTGTTAAAAAGTGCTATTGCTAACATGTTGTAAGCCGCCCTGAGTTTAAGGAGAAGGGCGGCATAAAAATCAAATACATAAATAAATAAATAAATAAATAAAATTACTGCTGGGGAGAAACACAGCTGAGGTGCAGCAATCCGCTCTGCTGCGTGAATCAGCTGAGAAGTTATAGGTCAATAAAGTGCAAGAGTGAGCAGGAAGACCAACCTTATTGTTGGAGCGAACCAGTTTGCTCCCAACTGATAGTCAGAACATCTCGTTCAATCAAACCAAGTCCCACTCCTATAAAGTCTCTCCAGGCTAGAATTTTCCCAGGCCTTCAGGCCCACCTAGAGCTCCATGTTTGTAAACCCAGAGCTCAAAACTCATGCTAACTTATGCTAATTTATGCTAGCAGCATAATGTGAACAAAGAATCCATATGTGGCTATGGATCCCAGCTGGGCGTGCCCAACCATATGACCTTAGACTTACACAAAGAACACTACACACAGCACTATGGACGATGATACTTCAGTACTGTCAAGATGGTAGTCACAACCATGCAAATAAAATCATGTCCTTTTTTCACATGCATATCCCTGATTTTTAATGGAAATCTTCAAAAAATCCTTCTCTTTTTTGATTGCATAGTATAAAATTACCTCAATTATCATATTTTTTAAAAAAAATACAGTAGAGCCTCGATTATCTGATATAAATGGGCAAGCTGATAGTTGAATAGCCGAAAATGTCTGCAGGGTCTACGAAAAGCCTTGAAATCACTATGAATTGCAAACATATTGAAGTTTTATTGCAAGTTTCTACTCCATTGATACAACAACCTTCTTCCTTTTCATTACAATGTTTATGGGCATGTTTGGGGTGCTGCATGTCACCTTCCCCATTGTGTTTCCTCGGACGAAGAAGAAGGTGGGGTTGACTTGGAAGAGGGGGGCTTGGCAAAAAGCCCAGAAAGCCAATCTCCATTATGTCCTCAGTAAGGCATGTCAGGAGATGGTGAAGGACTTTGAATACATATCCCAATCTAAATGAACTGGCATGAGAGTTTGTACTTATTAGGCAATGGCTCTAATCTTTTTCCTAATAAAAGTGCTTACTCAACACAAAACGAATAGTTTTCCTTTCTTTTTTCTTAGCGCTGTTAGGAGAGATGTCAATTAAGACTTATGTAGAGAAACCTCACAGTTAGTTTTCCCAACCTCAGTAATGACTAGCTGAGTGCACCGAATGGCACAGAACAAAGAAAACGTGAATCTATGGCATATTTTAGTACTGTTCTAAGTAGATTATTTCTGGCAATACTTGGTTCCTGAAAGTGTTATACGTCAACACCAGAAAGGACATATAGCTCCATGGTATATGCTTTCCCATTTGGGCCTCCTCCAGGTAAAGTTAGAAAAAACTCTGATCTGAAGCTCTGCATTTATTAGACATTTATTTTTTGTATAAAACTGCTTTGCTAGGGGAGTAGGAGCTTTCCTGTGTTGATGAGATCCTGATCTATTGCTCCTTACCTTCTTTAATTTCACAAAAGCAATCGGTACCCTTGAGTAGTGCTTAATCTTGATATAAGCTGGATGAAGGAAAAGGGTGAAATTCAATCTAGGCAAGACCGAGGCACTACTAAATAAAAATAACCCAGCACTCTCCTCCAGAAAGATAGTTTGATAAGTAGTCCTTCATCCCCAGCTGTTACTAATTTTGTGTTTATTTATATGTTTATTTATTTACATTGAAACATGGACCAGATGTGACCCTTCCTGAGTCAATCAATTTTAGCAACAGCTATCTGTGCCTTGTGTACAGCTTGCAATGAGCTTTACATGAGACCAACTTTGAAATACGTCTAGAATTTGCAATTGTTGCAAAATTGGGCTGCTAGGCTGCTGACCACAGCAAAATACAGAAATCATGGACAGTTCTATTAAATATCTACATGGATTACCAACGTTCTACCCAGAGCAATTTTAAAAACTAGTGCTAACTTTTGAAGCCCTAAACAGCTTAGGGCAGTGGTGGCACTTTTGGTTCTTGTGCCAAAACGGTGTCTCTCTCTCTCTCTCTCTCTGTGTGTGTGTGTGTGTGTGTGTGTGCTATCACATGCACACGTGCCCACACCCATTCCCTCCCCACCCGCACTTATTGATTGATTGATTGATTGATTGATTTTGTCCAATACACAATGAGGGTTTTAGTGGGTAGTAAAATACATGATGAAGGTTACAGAGGATATACTCATAGTAAAATATATCTAAGAAAGAATAGAAAAGAAGATATTGGAATAAAACATATCAATGAAAGAATAGAAGAAGAGATATAGGAATAGAAGAAAGGTATAGAACATATAGGAGAGCAATAGGACAGGGGACGGAAGGCACTCTAGTGCACTTGTACTCGCCCCTTACTGACCTCTTAGGAATCTGGATAGGTCAACCTTGGATAATCTAAAGGTAAAGTGTTGGGGGTTTGGGGATGACACTATGGAGTCCGGTAATGAGCACACTGCCCCTGCGCATCTGCACAATCCCCCCCATCCCCCACGCATGCTCACAGGCCTTACTGAAGCCTGGGAGACAGTGAAAAAATGGCCAAAGTGGCAAACAAGAAGTTTGGAAAAATGGACTTCTGGTTTTCTCTTTAAACAGCACAACCAGCAAACCGGAAGTCCATTTTCTGAACTTCCGTTTTGCCCATTGTGCTGTTTTTCACACTCCAGAGCATTTAGGAAAGCCTCTGGAGCGCAAAATGGCCTTCCCCAAGGTGGAAAAATCATGTGGCTAGCATTCACATGCACGCTGGAGCTGACATAAGGCAATGCCTCATGTGTCCTCCGATATGGCTCCACATGCCACTTGTGGCACGCGTGCCATAGGTTCACCATCATGGGCTTAGGGCCTGATGATATAATGCACCATTCCCTCACCATAAATATTCACAGTTACTCAGAGGAGGAGATGAGATCTCATCTGACAGAAGTTCTACTACTGTGCTATTGTTGGTGTGACTCTCTTAAACAGTGATGGCGAACCTATGGCATGGGTGCCACAGGTGGCACGCAGAACCATATCTGCTGGCATGCAGGCTGTTGCCCTAGCTCATCTTCAATGTGCATATGTGTGCCAGCCAGCTGATTTTTGGCTCACAAGGAGGCTATGGGAGACTGCTGTTGGCTTCCAGGGAGCCTCCTGGGGGATGGGGGAGGGGTTTTTTACCCTTCCCCAGCTTCCCCAGGGAAGTCTTTGGAGCCTGGGGAGGGCATAATACGAACCTACTGGGCCCACCAGAAGTTGGGAAACAGGCTTTCTATCCTCCAGAGGGCCTCTGGGGGGTGGGGGAGCTGTTTTCGCCCTCCCCAGGCATTGAATTATGGGTGTGGGCACATGCACATGTGCAATAGCATGCGTGCACACTCTTTCGGCACCCGAAGAAAAAAAGGTTCACCATCACTGCTCTAAGACATTACATTTAGCTCCCAATCTTTAAGAAAATGTGACATTCTCTCTTTCATCAATTTTTTCATCATTTATCAAGTTTAGCATCAGGTTTATTCTGATTTTTATTGTAATAGTATGAAGTTTGTTAGGTTTTACACTTTAAAAAAATTAGTTCTTATAAGATACTTTAAACAGAAAGCTGGAGGAAAGAAAGAGTAGGTTGATCAAAGTTTTGCTCACTATAAAGCAACTTCCTTGTTTCTCCCATTGAGTTCTTTCTGAACCCCGGGAGACAAGAAAAGTCAAGCCACTGGTCTTCGTAAGATCAGCAGGCATTTGACACAGCCTCAATCCATGCCCCAAATAAAGGCAGGTTGATGAAAGAAGCCCAACTTCACCAAATACAGAAGGTTAATGGACATCCATGGTCCTTTGTAGTTATCCCTGGAACTCGTTAGGACCACCCCTGGGTATTTTTGTTTGCATGTCTGAAAGAAATGTGATCTCAACATGGAACAGGTTTCTCCATTTTCTTAAGACCATAAAAAGAAAAATAAATTGTCAAGAAACTTAAGATGCAAAGTGTAATAAGCTAACTAAGCGTAAGGTTACCTTGCAGGTTATGTTACTCTGTAACGGGAAGACTAAAAATCAGAAGGCTTATGTTAAACCAAATAAATAAAGGAATCCAGGGAAAGGAGGGAATTAAATGTTATCCCACACACCATTCAAACTATCCCCACCTCCCACCCCTGCCCAGCTTGGCAGTAAGCTGAAAAAACAGTAAATAGAAAGTGAGAGAATTAGATGTGGGCTATGAACACCTTCATTTAATTTCATATATGGCTTTCTGGAGATTGACCTCCGATAAGGAGAGGAGTCAGCATGGGAGGCTTAATTTCAAAAGCTCTGTGTATTTTCTTTTTGGGGAAAAGAGTTATACAAAGGAAAAAAGTGGAGATGACAACTTATGTGGGGTAGCTTGATATAATACTAGAGCAATCATGGATATTTGTGTACAACACGAATCATGGGAATTTGTGGTGGAAAATAAATAGGTCATAAAGAAATGGAAGATTTATTAAAAGAAATGGCATGGATTGCACCATGTTACGACTGAAAACATATTGCTGACAACAAGATCTGAGTATGTTCCAAGTGAAGAATGTGACTTTAGTATAATTCAACTATTATGTTACATTTTGTCCACATCTGAATGTTTTCTATTAGATATATCATGAATACAGTCCTATTTGTCTGGTATGCTAAAATTATGAGGTATTATTTATTTGTCTTTGGATTAAAGATATATGAGGCAGTAAATGGAAATGAAAAATTAAATGCTTTACCCAGAAATAGGACTTGCAGTGAGAAGCAACTCCTACCTATTTTTCTCAAATAGATTCATCTGAATTTAAGAGGCATAAAAAATTTCTCTTCTAACATTCATCCTAGCTTTAACCAACTAGTCTATCAGTTCATTGATGCATTTGCGCCACTTGTCTTTAAAAAGTGTATAGTGCTTCTTTATCCTACTCTAGTCACTGATTTTCCAATGGACTGAAATCATCACCTAGAAGGAGGAGGGGGGAGGGAGAAGGATGAGGAGGAGGAGAAAAAGAAGGAGGAGGAGGAGGAGGAGGAGGAAGAAGAAGAAGAAGAAGAAGAAGAAGAAGAAGAAGAAGAAGAAGAAGAAGAAGAAGAAGAAGAGTGTATATTGTGCATAAGTGTAGAATAACCAGCAGATCATATATTCAGTTTTTGCAAGAAGATTGCACAACAGATAATATATAACAGCATAACACAGTTGCCAAAATGCCAAAATGATTCACTGGTCTATCTATAAAAATTATCATGTACCAGTAATGAACAATTGATGGGAACAAAGAGTTGAAAAGGTAGACAAAAATGAGGAAGTTAAAATATTGTGAAATTTCCAAATACTAGCTGATAAAGTGTCTTGATTCATAATACACCAGATTTAACTGTGGATGAAAAGAAATATGGATAACTGGTTTGGAAACATTAGAGAATAGGAGACGAAGAATTGAGATTCTTATCTCCAGTTCTGACTTCTGAAAGAAAGACTCAAGATCTGAAAATCATGGTTGAAAGATTATGGCATAAACTGGCCAAGATGGTCCCATTGATTATTGACATATTGAGTACCATAGCAAACTCTCTCAAAAATATGACACACCGGATTCCATACAGAAATAAATATATCATGAAATGGGACATCTATCAATTACAAAAAGCCACACTGTTTGATCTGCACATAAAATATGTTCATACATTATGACACCAACGGTTTTGGGTAGATTTTATGAAGTCCAATGCCAGATAAAAAAACTACCAGCTGTGATTTCATATAGTTGTATATATAACAATGATAATAATAACCACCTTGAGTACAACCCTAAAATAATTGGAGCATCACTTAAACATGATCAGCATTGACAAAAACCATCCTCAATCAACACCACTCTACTTGGAAAAGCTTACATCATCGGACAATATTTTTAATATTATTAAACAACAATATCTGCCTATCCAGATCCCTGGGAAGGGCTCTAGAGGTGGACAAAAATGCCAAATCCAATCTAAACGCCCTGGTCCGACCACACCTGAAGTACTGTATTCAGTTCTGGCCACCACACTTCAAAAGAGACATTGAAACTCTGGAGAAGGTGCAAAAAAGAGCAACCAAGATGATTAAGGGATTGGAAACCAAGACTTACGAAGAGAGACTGAGGGAACTGGGCATGGATAGCCTAGAGAAAAGGAGGGCCAGAGAGGACATGATAGCAGTCTACAAGTATACGAAGGGATGTCACAGAGAGGAGGAGATCACTTTATTCTTCAGGGCACTAGAGGGCCGGACGAGGAACAACGGCTGGAGGCTGACCAAGGAGAGATTCAACATGGAGATAAGGAGGAACTTCCTGACAGTCAGAGCGATCAACCAATGGAACAACCTACCAGCGGACATTGTGAACTCCAACACTCTGGACATTTTTAAGAGAAGATTGAACTGCCACTTAACTGGTGTAGTATAGGGTTCCTGCTTGGGCAGGGGGGTTGAACTCGATGGCCTTCATGGACCCTTTCAATTCTAACAATAAATAAATAAATAAATAAATAAATAAATAAATAAATAAATAAATAAATAAATAAATAAATAAATAAATAAATAAATAAATAAATAAATAAATAAATAAATAAATAAATAAATAAATAAATAAATAAATAAATAAATAAATAAATAAATAAACAAACAAACAAACAAACAAACAAACAAACAAACAAACAAACGAATAAACAAACAGTTGGTTCACTATGCACAAATAATAATTAAAGAATAATAATAATAAAAAAAGAAGAAATAGTGCTGTTCTGGGCCCAGCTGTGGAATAACTCAAAGAAATACAACCATGAATACAGTTTAGGAAAAGGAAGTGGATAAGAATAAAAATAACTGAAGTGAAATAACTTACAATGACAGCAGAAATGGTGGAGAAAAAGGCAAGGAAAATCAGGAACTGATCAGCATCAGGGGAAGATGAAGGTGAATCACGTGGCTTTTGGTTGAAACATATGACTTGACTAGAATCAATCATTGCCAAGAAGGAGGTGAAACTGAAGATTGGATGACATTTTGCAATAACCTACCTGATAATGAAAGCTCCAATAATAAGGGAAACCATCACACCTTTGCTCTAAAAGAGGGCTGTTTGTTTTAATTTTCAGTTAATAACATCAGAAAATGCATGTAGCAGAACTTTGACCATTCCTGGACTCAAGAAACTAGAAATTGTCATCTAGTTTCTAATATTCCCTTTTAGAGAAGGTAGTCAGAGCTATTACAAAGGGTCTTGGAAAAAGAAGGCCAATTGGATTCATTTCAGTCAGGTTTCAGGTCGGGATGTAGTACAGTATGCCTCAAGTTTGTCGGTCACCTTTGGTCAAGTACCCCTTAGTCTTTCAAAGCCATTAATCACAGTACCCTGGATCACTTCTGGGGTTTGGCTGGGTGGTACTATATCACAATGTTTATACTTCTTCCATGTGGTTAGTTCCAGTCAGTGCTGATGAAAGAGGCCCTCATCCTCTTATTTGTAGGTTGGCTCAAGACTTGATGCTTTCTCTGCCTTTTTCTTTGAAATATTGGGTGAGGCTATCTGTCAGTTTGGGATGACTAATGGTGACTAATAAGTAATTAATTAGTTACTTCAGATGGTGACTAAAATTCTAGTCACATTACATTTGTAATATTTCATAGCTCGCTCTACATGGGGCACTTACAATTTCTTCACTTCCCTTTCACTGGCTCTAGGTATCAACTTAGAGCTGTCCAAGTACTGCTGTCAGTGTCTTGTGTTTGGATCTGAAACAGTGATGGTGAACCTATGGCACGGGTGCCACAGGTAACATGTGGAGCCATATCTTTCTGGCACACAAGCTGTTGCCCTAGCTCAGCTTCAGTGGGCATGTGTGTACTGGCCAGCTGATATTTGGCTCATACAGAGGCTCTGGGAGGGCGTTTTTGGCTTCCAGAGAGCCTCTGGGGGGATGGGGAGGGCGTTTTTAATCTTCCCCAGCTCTAGGGAAGCCTTTGGAACCTAGGGAGGGCGAAACACGAGCCTACTGGGCCTATCAGAAGTTGGGAAACAGGCCGTTTCCAGCCTCCAGAAGGCCTTCAGTCAGTTATCTCTTCTTATCTTTATTACAACCTAACAGCCCCCTATCTACCAAATGCTGTTTTTGCCCTCCCCAGGCATTGAATTATGGGTGTGGGCACTCGCGCATGTGTGATAGTGCGCATACATGCTCTTTCGGCATCCAAGGAAAAAAAGATTTGCTATCACTGGTCTGGAAGATAGAGGGGTCCAGATGGTACAAAATAAGCCCAAGGACTCCTGGTAATTGGGACTTTCCATATTTATTTATTTTTAGATTTTTATGTTTTAATAGACAGACATAATATACCAACAGTACAACAGACAAGTACATACAGCAATAACATACAACAAACAAATGGGATTTTGATGTCCTCCTATCATCAAAGAGCTATTATCAGATATAATCCAGTTAAGTTTAACATAAACATTTATATTAGTATCTAGCTATACATCAATTTTTAATTGTTTCTAATTTTTGACTCAGTAGTTAATACTATAAAGTCTTCACATAGTTTCTTCAAAGTAGAACATCTTATCTCTTCTTATCTTTATTACAACCTAACAGCCCCCTATCTACCAAATGCTATTATCAATTATGGTAAAAAAATTCCCTAGATATCTGTTTTTCTCTCTGACTAAACATCCTAATTTGAACACTTCTATTTTTAATTATACAATATAAGTTATAAATTCCTTCGGAGTACGCTGTTATACTTTTCTTTATTCATTGTTGTTTTTTTCCCCATCATATAATTTCAGCCAATATTTATTTTTGACTGTTAATGTCAGTTATAGGTTACCTAGTTTAGGATTCTCAGACAGTTTTAATTTTCCTTTCTTCATATGAACTTCTTAGAACGCTGTTATGCTAATATCAAGTTTTTTGTTTATTTGTTTCTTTTAATTTGGAAAATGTATACCATCTTCTCTTTGGGTTATTCAATCATTTGATGTGGATCAATGCTATTTTGAATTCTTCACCCTATCTCATTTATAATATCTTTTAGGATTTTTTATTTCTTGATCTGCATCTATTTGTTTAGCTAGATACAGTGGCACTGAAAAAGTGATTTATAGCCGATTCTAGCAGTTACGATAGCATCTTGTGATCCAAATTCAACATTGGGCAACTGGTTTATAATTATGATGGCTACAGCATTCCAAATCATATGATTCAGTAGTGGGCCCTCTCCTAAAACCCTTTACCACCAGTTCGCATATGCGCTCACATGCGCCTGTGATGCTTCTGTCCATGTGCAGAAGCATCCCAGGTGGGTGGGCAGAACTCCCCTCCACCAGCACTACCAGTTTTTAGAACCAGGAGCAACCCACCATGGATGTGTTTGCTATTTTCAACCTTATCAACTGGTTTCCAGTCAGCAAAGTCAATGGGGGAAGGGGACTAGATTCACTTAAACACATGATTCATTTAACAACGGTGATTTGCTTAAAGACCTGGCAAAAAGGTCCTAAAATCCAATATGGCTCACTTAACAACCACCTTGCTTAGCAAGAAATTCTGGACCCTATAGTGGACATAAGTGAAGGACTACTGTCTAAATACCTCTTTGAGCTTTTTGTAAATAAAAGGGGGGGTAAAAATAAAAAGATACAAATCTAATACATAATAATAATAATAATAATAATAATAATAATAATAATAATAATAATAATAATAGCTTACAAGTGGAACACTCAAAAAGGAGACAGGTCTAATACTGGCGGCACAAGAACAGGCCATTAGAACAAATGCTGTCAAAGCCAGAATTGAAAAATCAACAGATGATCCAAAGTGCACACTCTGTAAAGAAACAGATGAAACAATCGATCACATACTCAGCTGCTGCAAAAAGATCGCACAGACTGACTACAAGCATAGACATGATGCTGTGGCACAGATGATCCACTGGAACTTGTGCTGGAACTACCATTTACCAGTGGCAAAGAACTGGTGGGATCATAAGCCCGAAAAAGTGGTCAAAAATGAGCAAGCAAAACTACTGTGGGACTTCCGACTCAGACTGACCGAATTCTGAAGCATAACACACCAGACATTGTGATCATGGAGAAAAAGAAAGTATGGACCAACGACATTGCAATCCCAGGAGATAGCAGAATTGAGGAGAAACAGCTAGAGAAATTAGTGAAATACGAAGATCTAAAAATCCAGCTGCAACGACTCTGGCATAAGCCAGTGAAAGAGGTCCCAGTGGTACTTGGCACTCTGGGAGCAGTGCCAAAGGATCTCAACGGAAATTTGAAAACCATTGGAATTGACAAAATCTCCATCTGTCAATTGCAAAAGGCCGCTTTACTGGGATCGGCAAACATAATTCGCCGCTACATCACGCAGTCCTAGGTGCTTGGGAAGCGCCCGACTGGTGATGAAATACGAAATCCAGCATAGTGATCTCGTTTGCTGTGTTGTACTGACATAATAATAATAATAATAATAATAATAATAATAATAATAATAATAATAATAAATGAAAACAAATTAAATAATAAATATTTCTCCTTATATCATTCCTTCCCCCAAAACCTGAGGAAGTATAAAGCATTAAGTGAATGTATGAATCATGCTAAGCTACTCTGTGATGGTACCCAGAACTGAGTTCCTGTCAACAGAAAGGTTTTGCCACATAATTAAATCCTGCTTACATGTTGGAGGATTGATTTAACATTTCATCATTTTCAGTATCCTGTAACTCTTTCGCTTCATCGGAGCTAATGGCTCTAAAAATCCAAAGGAAAACCGAGAAGGAGATTTCTTATTCTTATCTTTCTTAGATTTGTAAAGGTATACATAACAACATCCAGAACAACATGGGTCATCTGGATTTAGTTTACTGTTCAAAGCTAGTCAAAATCTGAAAAAAGCCAAGCAATGAATAGAGCAGAGCTCAGCACATAATGAGAGATGTGTCTAATAAACATAGTAAAGAATGTCTTACTGAGAAATGGGCAGGGTAACTAAGAATTACAATTCCGTGAAAAAAATTATTTCCCTCCCTTTGGATCTCTGGGGGCTTTGCAGTTTTTTGCTACTGAGCTTTTTAAGGATTGTAGTGATATATATTTCAAAATTCTGAGGAAACAAATAAACACCAAAGTTTGGTGCTTGTTACATTTACTTCATACAATATTCTTAACAATTCAGAGACCAAGATAGTGAAACTTTCAAAGAAACTCAAAGAGGGCAAATAGGGTCCATCCCTCCCCATCCCTCCCAGCGATGGGCTGCCAAAATTTTTACTGCCACACTGTGGGCGTGGCTTATTGTGTGGGTGTGGCTTGATGTGACCGGGTAGGAGTGGCTTGCCAGCCATGTGACCAGGTGGAAGTAGCTTGACAATCATGTGACCAGGGTGGCTTAAAAGTTATGTGACTGTGTGGGAGTGGCTTACCGACCAAGATAAGTTTTCAAATAGGTGCTTGGACTCTTTCAGTTGATTAAGTCACATTATTTCAATAGCCACAAAAAGGACAAATGATAGACAGCATTATTTGTTGAAGAGCACAGTAACATTTTAAGGTTTTGTACTGAACCCACAAGGTTTAGTATGATAACAGATTAGGCAAGTAGCTCAATTTTCTTTAATGGCTATAAAAGTTCAGTTCTAGAAATTGATTAAAATGATTAAAGCATTTATGGGTAAAAACATACTATTTAATTATTTTTTATTTTTAAAGTAATTAAGGATTATACTAAGGTACTAGAGAAGGAAGGACAATTAAAAAACTATTAAGTATTCAATAAATAGTGCATAAACTTACTAACCCCATTACATCTCCCCTCCTCCCATGGGGATAGCAGCCCATTATTGGTTCCTCCCCATCATAGATTGGTAGCCTCATCTGCCTATTTACAGTAGCATCAGGAAAAATCAATTTCCATTTGCAGCCTCCAGATTCGTAAATCCCACTTGGAGATTCAGTGGTTTCTGTGGGGGCTGAGAATGTATTGAAGCTACTGCTTGTGGACTATTCATGAAACAATTTCCTACTTCAGATAACAAAGGTGCTTTGATTTCAGTGTTAAATAAAGTTGTGTATTGGTTCAAAAGGAAGTGTTTCGGAATTGATGTGACTCAATGGTGGGATTCGATTTTTTTTGCTATCGGTTCTTCTGGGCAGAACTTGATGAGCATGGTTTGGTGGATTTAGCAAGGGAAGGATACTGTAAAATCTCCATTCCCACCTCACTCCAGGGAAAGTTACTGCAAAATCACAATTTCCTCCCAATCAGCTGGGACTCAGGAGGCCAGCCAGAGGTTTTTACTGGTTCTCCAAACTACTCAAAATTTCTGCTATTGGTTCTCCAGAACTGGTCAGAACCTGTTGAAATCCACTTCTGGTGTGAGTGAAGCACCCTCCTGCTACTTACCGGTATTTATACTGAAAAAGAGACATGGCTGCTTTAATAAAGAACAGAGATATGCTGCTGTAGGTATTAAATTCAGGAGCTGCAAATACTGATCCCCCACCCATGTCAGCCACTAATCAGGTATATTTAGCATCAGATTATAAGGAATTTAATTAATCTATAATGAAAATATAATTTAAAAATCCAGTTGATCTCTTAGTAAATTAGTATCAGGTTATCCATATATTATTAACCTTGGTCTGGTCATGATCAAAAATCTAACTGCCATCTGATATAGAGAGGTGGCTGTTGGTTGAAATTATTTGTTCCCAAATCATTTTTCCAGGCCCTAAGCAAAATTGCAATATATGAATTAACTCTTCCACCATTCCCTCCCTCAACCTTTTTCTGGAAAGAATATATGTTTCCTGGAAGAAATCAGTGTCAGTAGCCATTTTTATTTTATTTCCAATACAAAATAAATAACAAGAACTTGGGACTTCAAGGTAACTCTCTGAAAACTGAACAGAAAGGAATCAGATTTAGTATGATGGGGAAGAAAAATTGAGTTTGGTAGAAAAAACATTCCACAAAAAAAATTCCCCCATGAACTTTTCTACTTTTCTAAGCTCTTACCCTGATCATGATCATATGATGTAAGACAGGAATATCCAACTTGGCCACTTTTAAGACTTATGGACTTCAACATGCTGAAGAATTCTGGGAGTTGAAGTCCACAAATATTAAAGATGCTTGGTTGAACTTGATATAGAGCAGTAATGACGAATCTCTTTTGATTTACGTGCCAAAAGGGAAGTAGTGTAGAAAAGTTGCTTGCATGCGTGCCCATAGTCATAATTCCACTCCCCCCAAACTGTCATTTCAATTTGGGAAATGGGCCATTACTGTCTTTCAGGGGGCCTCCAGGGGGTAGGGATGGCCATCTTCGCCCTTCTCAGGCTCTTAGAAAGGCTCTGAAACCTGGGGAGAACAAAAACATGGATCTTCCAGATCCAGACTTGAGTTCGCGTGTCCACCAATATGGCTCCTCAAGCAATATTGTGTCACACGTGCCATAGATTCACAATCACGGATATAGAGCAAAGGAGAAACAGATTTCTGTGTATTTCCCAGTATATGGATTCAGAGTAAAACTAAAATAGAAATACATAGAAATATATACAGTGGTACCTCTACTTAAGAACTGGGTGTTCAAGATTTTTTTTGCTTCTTCTTAAGAACCATTTTCTACTTAAAAACCCAAGCCTGGAAAAATTTCCGAGGAAATTTGAGAACAGCATGAAGGCCTGGCCAGTTTCCTGCCATTCCCCCTTTAATCCCAGCCATCTCTGGCTTTTCTGGGCTGCCAGAGCGAACAAAGCGTTTTCCTTTCTCTGGGCACTTGGAGAGGGAATAAACCTCTGCCAGCGCCCAGAGAAAAGAAACGCTCCCTTCGCTCTGGGCAGTGACTGTCCTCCTCTTCCTCCTCCTCCTCCTCCTCCCACCCTAATTCCGAGCTTTTATTTCTTTCCTAATGGTTTGCACACATTATTTGCTTTTACATTGATTCCTATGGGAAATTTTTTTTTACTTACAAACTTTTCTACTTAAAAACCTGGTCACGGAACGAATTAGGTTCTTAAGTAGAGGTATCACTGTATTACTTTTTACACAAAAGAAAAAACAGACATCCTCCAGAGGGCCACTGCTGCTAAATAAGCTGGAGGGAATTCAAGAAGCCATACATAGATTTATCTTGTGTTTAAGTTTCAGTATCAGATGGGCAGCCATGTAAATTGGCTACATAAATAAAAAATATTTATCTATAATTAGATAGTGAAGTCACCCAATTAAAAGTCCATGTTCCTCTAAAAAAACCCCAATATGTCTTTAAAATTAATATGAGAAGCAAGATTAATGGCTATTTCCATGCCTATCCTCAGCATAAACAATCTAATACGTATCAAATGGTTCTCCCCAGTGGAAAAACTTAAAAAGAGATATGAAATTTGCACTCCTGCAGAGCCCACTGTACTCTGATACTCCCACTAATCCTTAATCAGCTAATTATTTTTACGAATCAACAGGGAAGAGGGAGAAAGTCTATCATTCTGCTATTTGACCTGATAAATCTTAGGTCTCTCAATGAATCTGCATGAGAGGAGGAATAACAAAGAGGCAAAGGAAGGGGTAGGGGAGGAAGCTAAGTAACAGTAGCAAAAGAGACTACAGTATCATCCAACACTCTCTGTCATCTGTAGAGAGCAAACAAAAGCCTAATTAGAAGCAGAAGATAAACAATCTGGCTCCTGAACTTGAGAGCAGGCACAAGCAAACATTGAAAGTTTTCAACCCGTCAGAACCATTCAGTGGGAATTTAAGTAATAAGTTGTTAGGTTTGTTCTGCAGAACCGTGAAAGAATTTCTGGACTTTGTCCTGTAGCTCTGAGAACAAAAACAAAAATGCCAGGTACTTAATAAACTATTGCACATTCCTTTCCTGTGCCAGATTTTCACTGCACCAAATGTCTTTCTACATTGTTGAACCTCCTTAATATAAAGTGGGAATAGGCTGCGTCTTTCCCTCGTTCAGTGAGGCCAGTAAATCAAGTTTTCTTTAAGGCTTCATCCTTCATTGAAAGTCTGAGAAACTTCATAGTAAATAACAGAGGCTTCCCAGCTGCATGAACAGGAGAGGCTGGATTACAAAAAGCTCGGATGAAGATATTGATGTTTCCGTAATTTTTTTCTTCTCTTCTGGAAATCCTATCACATGTCAACTGAGACAGTTGGCTGTCACCTGACAGTTGAGGTGCATAAGTATTATGGAACTAAATTTTTCTTGCATGATATCTGCAACAAGCGGATCTTCTCTGAGAACAAAACAGAAGATAATTACTGGTTCTGGTTGCAGCAGTAATGAAATAGTTAACAGAATAATAAAATTTGAAGAGTGCTGGCTTGCATTGCCTACCTGATTACAGTATCATTTTAACCAGAGGTCCCCCAGCTTATTAAACTTCACATAGGAGAGGTCCCAGAAGCTATAAATCTGGGATATCCAACCTTGGCAACTTTAAGATGGATGACTGGAGAATTCTGGGAGTTGAAGTCGAGAAATCTTGAGGTTGCTATGGTGGAATACTCATCCATGCTGTAAAATCATCCATCAAGAGATAGAGAAGTTCCACATTCTTTAAAAGGAGCCATAATTATTAAGTTATAACATGCATTTTGAATAAGAACTGATTTTTAGAATTGCTCTTCACTTTGTAGAATGTATATTTACAATTGGGTGTTCAATGCTATACAATATCAATTCAAAATATACTGCAATGGAATATAAAGCCCCTCCAATTTTATTGATGTATTTAAAAAAAACACCAGAAAACACAGAAGTGTTCCAAAAATCCAAGATGGCATTGATTGTTAATAGTTTCCCCTTTTTTATAAGCAAAACTGTAATGCTCTCTACATGCGACTTCCTTTGAAGAGTGTTCGGAAACTTCAGATCGTGCAGAATGCAGCTGCGAGAGCAATCATCGGCTTCCCTAGGTATGCCCATGTTACACCAACACTCTGCAGTCTGCATTGGTTGCCGATCGGTTTCCGGTCACAATTCAAAGTGTTGGTTATGACCTCTAAAGCCCTTCATGGCACCGGACCAGAATATCTGCGAGACCGCCTTCTGCCACACGAATCCCAGTGGCCGGTTAGGTCCCACAGAGTTGGCCTTCTCCGGGTCCCGTCGACTAAACAATGTCGTCTGGCAGGACCCAGGGGAAGAGCCTTCTCTGTGGCGGCCTCAACCCTCTGGAACCAGCTCCCCCCGGAGATCAGGACAGCCCCCACCCACCTTGCCTTTTGTAAACTTCTTAAAACCCACCTCTGCCGTCAGGCATGGAGGAACTGAGACATCTCCCCTTGCCTATGTAGTTTTATGTATGGAATGTTTGTGTGCATGTTTTTATATAAGGGTTTTTTTAGGTTTTTAATGTAAAATTATTATTTTAGATTTAATATTAGATTTGTCATTGTATACTGTTTTATCACTGCTGTGAGCTGCCCCGAGTCTGCGTAGAGGGGCGGCATACAAATCTAATAAATAAATAAATAATAAAATAAAATATATTGTGGCTTACATTATCCTTTTGTGTGTATTTTATTTTTTTTAATTTTTTTTTACAGAAGTTAATATTTTGCAGTACTGAACATCTACATCAAAGTTTCTATCATTACAAGGAATCTAAATCATAAAGTATAGTTTCAAAACTTATTTTATGCTGATTAAACTCCATAGACTTCAAGCAGCATGACTGTATAATGGAGATAGTTGCACACTCTTCCCATTTAGATTGTCTCTAACCTGAGTCAAAGAAACTGCTCTCCTGGGAGAGGAGATGATGATATATCCTCCACATTAGTCAGGGTCATTTGTGGTTATCTCGTAATGTAGTCTACAATACACTGGGGACACAGCAAATGTGTACAAAAAGAAATCACAGTTCACATAGACGTGACTGTTCCATCATTAACGTCATACACTTACGTTTCGTTCTGAATTTTATAAACTCAAAGGCTTCCTAATAACATTTTGCTTTACCCATTCATTGCAAAATATATTTGCATCATAATGGTAGTTTTGTCAAAAGAATAAGTTCAAGCCAATGAGCATTTTACTTCAAAAGCTACCCTTATTGTTCTGTCTGGGTGCCCCCAGACTTCAACACCAACTGGAAAAAGCAGCCAGACACGCTGGTAAAATCAAAAGCACTTTATAGTTTGAAAAATAAACACAGAGAAAAACCTGTTCTTCCCAACAGGCAGGCTATGAGACTTCACAGCAGAGTCCTGATGGCCAGACTTCTTGCTGGCACACCCACCACTGTAGAGAATAAGACCCACACCTTTTTCCCCCAAGGTTTCAGTATTCAAAGTCACAAACCAGAATTCCAAGACGCCAAAGATCACAGCCAGGTCCCAGGACTCCCAAAGATAATACTCCACAAGCCAGGAAGGGTGGGTCTGCCTTTTCAGCCTTTCCAGAGAGCACCACACCCAAACCCAGCTGTTGCCTCTTTAGTGCTGAAAGTACCTGGCTAATTGTCCCCTTCGTTGTGTTGCTCTTCTCTGCCGGAGATCGATTATTGCTTGTGCATTTTCATCTAAGGAATCCAGGCTGCTTGCTGGGGAGAGCTCCCTCTTGGGGGACTCTGGCTGTCCTCCCTCTCCCTCAGCCTGAGATTCCTCCTCCCCGTCTGCCTGAACCTCCTGTTCCTCATCCTCCCCCTCTGAGCAGGAAGCCGGCAGAGGATCAGCCGTTCCCTGAGGGGCCTCAGACGGAATCACAACACTTATCTCTGAAAAAGATTCAAAAACTAAGATTCAGTAGAACTTCATAATTGCCGTATTTTTCAGAGTATAAAGAAGCACCTTTTTCCTCCCTAAAAGAGGCTGATAATTTGGGCATCTCTTATACTCTGAATGTAGCTTTCCCCCCCCAGCCCTAACAATCTTCTCAGCTCTTACTTTGCAGGCTCTTTTTATTGTTTTTCTCTGCGAAGAATGTTTTCCAAGCCCTAAGTCTTTGCAGGGGTTTTTCATTGCAACTTGTTCCGAATAAGTGTCTTTCCAGCCCTAACCAGGTGCTAAC
The DNA here is from genome assembly GCF_031021105.1 of Erythrolamprus reginae. Lineage (NCBI taxonomy): Eukaryota > Metazoa > Chordata > Lepidosauria > Squamata > Dipsadidae > Erythrolamprus > Erythrolamprus reginae. The sequence continues at coordinate 79,420,934 of NC_091952.1, read as the reverse complement.
AATGTCCCCAGCTCTTATCAGCTTGCAAGCTCTTTCATTGTTACTCTCTGTGAAGAATGTTTTCCAAGCCCGATGTCTTTGCAGGGTTTTTTCCATTGCTCTACTTGCTCTGAATGTTTCTTCTAGGTGCTAATGGTGTTCCCAACTCTTACCGTTTTGCATTGTTATTCATTGTTTCTCTCTCCAACTAAAGTTTTTTTAAAGCCCTAACCAGGGGATAAAATAATGTGCTGGATAAGGACGCTAGCCAGATTAATATCTGGTAAGCAGTTTCTTTTCCCTATTTTCCTCCCCAAAAACGAAGGTGCATCTATTCCAGTGCATCTTATACTCCAAAAAATACAGTACCTTGCCATTACAACAAGTTGTGAGATATCTAATATTGGCATGAGAGGGAGGGAAAGTGGGAAATCTGTGTCTGCAAAAGTTAAAAATAGTTTATTGCTGTTAAAAATAGTATTTATTTTTATAGCTAAAAAGCAGTATCATTAGTGTGGTAACATTCCTATTGTCAATAAGTGCCCATTAAAATTGAAGATAAAAGACAATCTGAACCTATTAATTCCTTTGAATGTTTGTACTCCATTGTAAAAAAATCAGGGTTAGAAAGCAGGAATATATAAATGAAAATCTCCAAACATCTGGGGTATAATTTAACAATTAAAAAAATAATTTAAAATATGGTTTTAAAAATATTTAATTGACAGCTATTCTAATGGACTTTGATGCATTTAATAAATATGTTACGAAGAGTGTTATTGAATAAAGCTTTAGTATGATGAAAATAAGAATTCAGTTCTGAATTCTAGAACATAGAGATGTGTCCGGGTTTAATTTCCTGATTCAAAATATCTACTTCCAGTTATTTGCAGTTCAGAATGAAATACAGTGATACTTCGTCTTACGAACTTAATTGGTTCTGGGACGAGGTTTGTAAGGTGAAATGTTTGTAAGACGAAACAATGTTTCCCATAGGAATCAATGGAAAAGCGATTAATGCGTGCAAGCCCAAAACTCACCCCTTTTGCCAGCCGAAGAGCCTGTTTTTGCGCTGCTGGGATTCCCCTGAGGCTCCCCTCCATGGGAAACCTGACCTCTGGACTTCCATGTTTTTGTGATGCTGCGATTTCCCTGAGGCTCCCCTCGCTGGAAAACCCCACCTCCGGACTTCCGTTGCCAGCGAAGCGCCCATTTTTGTGCTGCTGGGATTCCCCTGCAGCATTGCAAAAACACGGAAATCTGGAGGTGGTGTTTCCCATGGAGGGGAGCCTCAGGGGAATCCCAGCAGCACAAAAACGGACACTTTGCTGGCAACAGAAGTCTGGAGGCGGGGCATCCCAGTGGTGGCGGCTTGGGTTTGTAAGGTGAAAATAATTGGGAAGAAGAGGCAAAAAAATCTTAAAACCTGGGTTTGTATCTTGAAAAGTTTGTATGACGAGGGGTTTGTTAGACAAGGTATCACTGTACTTTCTTGGAACTAGAATCTAACTAGTTGAGCGCTTTACAAAATGTTGACCACAATGTTTAATTAAAAACTTATATTTCAATTTAGGAATGTATTTAACTCTAGGAAGTTGTAATCCTAAATTTCTAGGAAATATAAAAAAGGAGAAAAATATTTTTAAGCATAATTTATTTTGTAACTGGCTGATAACTCAGTAGAAAATCCTTTCTCTTAATTTAAATCATTTTAATTTAAATGAAATTAAAAATTTTCTATAGTCAAAATTCATCCTGCCAAACAAAATCCCTTCCCCAATTCAATGTTCTTAAAATTTCATTAAAAGCTTGTGTTCATATTATTTAATTTCAATTTTTTCTATACTGTTCAAGTCCTATGGACTGCAGGTGAGTGGGTAGAACAACTAGATAAACTGTATAATATAAAAACCAAAGGAAAAAGTTTAATGCATGACAACATTCCAAGAAATAAATGCAGGCCAAGTTTTGAGTTACTTGTGAAATTTATTTTATTTATTTATCAAATTTATTTGCAGCTATCTCATGGCTCAGGTGAGTCTATATAGGGCAGGAGTATCAAACTAGATATTCTTCAAAGGCCAGATAAACATTATAGTTCTTTGCAGGCCGGTGAGAGGGGGGCGATGGGGGGAGCAGGACAGATTCCTCCTGCAGCACACTGTTGGCCAAACCAGAGCAGGGTGGGGTTCCCTGCACCTCATTTTTGCCCTCCATGGCCTCCTGCAATACTCTGCCAACTGAAAAGGGATGCACAGCCTGTTTTCAGACCATTTTCAGTCCATTGTCCAGCCCATTCTCGGCCAGAAGAGTGCTGTAGAAGGCAATAGAGGCTGAAAATGATGTTCAGGGGACTGGTTTTAGCTGCCAAAGGCACTGTGGGCAAGTCCTTTGATATTTCCAGGCCAGCCCACACGCTTGATTTAAGCATGAACCTTGAGTTTGACAGCCCTGATATAGGCATATAGGGATATGCCATCCATATTTTGGGGGGCAGGATATTCATAAGAATAGGGGTCATCACTGAGAAGGCATGTCTATGCCCCATGGGTCTTCCCAAAAAAGGAGACTCTGTAAATAACTAGACCCATGATGGCGAACCATAGCATGCATGGCATAGGTGACACACACAGCCATATCTGCTGGCACATGAGCTGTTGCCCTTGCTCAGCTCCAGCGCACATGTACACACTGGCTAGCTAATTTTTGGCTTGCGCGGAGGCTCGGGGAGAGTGTTTTTGGTCTCCAGAGGGCTTCCAGGAGTGGGGAGGCCCATTTTTGACCAGGGAAGCCTCTGAAACCTGGGGAGGGTAAAAAACAGGCCTACTTTGCCCACCAGAAGTCTGAAAATGGGGGAGCAGGGAGGGGGATTGTGCACACAAGCAATGGGGTTATGTGTGCATGTGAAGGGGTGTGTGGTGTGTATGGGGCATTGCCTATACAATTTATATATGGTATGTTTGTGTGTATGTCTGTTTTAATAACGGAGTTTTTAAATTAAATTTGTATGCCACCCCGAGTCTACGGAGAGGGGCGGCATACAAATCTAATAAATAAATAAGTAAGTAAGTAAGTAAGTAAGTAAGTAAGTAAGTAAGTAAGTAAGTAAGTAAATAAATAATGAATGAATGAATGAATGAATGAATGAATGAATGAATGAATGAATGAATGAATAAATAAATAATGGATATAGGGAAAAAAGGTTTGCCATCACTGATCTAGACTAAATAGACAGATTCTTCTTCTCAGATATTTTCCACTTTTAATGCTAAAGGCATTATTACACTACTGTAATAACCAGCATTTATTGGGGCCAGGTCTATTACAATGAGCAATGGAGCAACTTGAAATTTTTTGTTATACTCTGATGTTGGGATGTTATTTCAGAAACAGAGTCGGAAGAGATCTTGGAATTCAACCCACTGCCCAAGGAGGAGACACTATCTCATCCCAGACCAGTGGCTGTCCAGATTCCTTGCCAGTAATCTAGCTAGCACTATCTATACCAGCTTTCATTTTCAAAGGTGGTGCCTGGGGCGGGCTATTGCCCAGATGGGGGGAACGCAGTGGGGTAGTGAAAATGGAGCTCCACCCCAGAGCACCCAATTTGCACTGAAAGATGTTGAAAGAAAATGCAGGATGTCCTGCATAAGCCACGCCCACAGTGTAGTAGTAAAAATGTTGGTAGCCCTTCACTGGGTGATGCCATGTAAAACATGCTACCTTACTTAGTCTGGTTAAGTGACAATGAAGACATGAGTGACTATCACTAGGACATGCTGAATTAAGTTATTTTTTAAAAAAATATTCTAGGATGAATTTATGTAAAATTAAGTCATGAAAATATACATTTAAAAATAAGATTGAATGGGTTTTATGTATGTTTTATGATTTATTCCCCTCAAAAAAAAAAGAATTGGGAAGGCTAGCCAAATTTTGCTCTGTTGCCAAGATTGTTGGTGGCTTTTACGATATAGTCTTGCAATCCGAACTATATCTATATAAATATTATGTGTCATATGATATTGTATACTTATTGCAATTCATTGTTCAAGGTTCTGCATGGTCCCTATGCTTCCCCTCTATTTTTCCTATAATTGCATTCACTTTGTTAAGTATGTTTAGTCTCTGAAAATCTAATCTAATTAATCTAATCTATCTAAAGTGAATTCATTCACTATTTACAACACTTCCATGTCACCAGCTCCATAAGAGCTGACAGTAGTTTACCCAAAAAAGCTGAATGTGAAATCCATGATTCTGGATGAAATTGCTCACAGTAAATAAATTAAAGCATTTGAAATATACTGCAACTCTACACATTATTTTGCCAGGGTGCGTTTGCTTGAGAAGAAACATCATCCTGTTCCCCTATAAGTACACACACTTGCAACAAACCCTCTTTAAATTTAAAATACATTACTGATTCTCTTCTTTCTTAAGTTACAAGAAAACCACTTCCACTTAGGGACAGATTTAAAAAATTTAACAATGTAGCAGTTGTGATATGAAGTGAGCCTTTACACTAAAGGTAGCTAATGTTAATTAATCCCCTTTGGTGAGTAAAGCTTCGTGTCTATGGTTATAAATATTATGTCTGAAAGACAAAGTAACATAAGGTAACTATGGTAAAAATACAGAAAAAGTATAGTTTTAAGACTTCAGAGGGGATTATTAGTTATAATTTTTCCAGACTTCTCATACCTCACACTAGATTTCAGCCCTCAGTTGACACCACCTGAATTGTTCTCAGAAATAGTTGCTGATGGAGCAAGAATGAATGATAGGTTAAGGTTAGCAATAACAATAGCATTTAGACTTATATACCGCTTCACAGTGCTTTACAGCCCTCTCTAAGTGGTTTACAGCAGAGGTCCCCAACCGCCGGTCCGCGGACCGGGACCGGGCCGTTGGGGCTTTTCAGCCGGTCCGTGGCGCCAGGGCCCCCTCGGCCTTTCCGCACCACCAGCGGCGCTCCCCCCGCCAGCCAGCCAAGCCCCGCGCCCGCCGGAACTGGCTCCTCGCTCTCCCCCCGTCGCCCGCCGCGTTTGCAGGAGGTGGGGAGGGTTGGGCGGCCCGCCAAGGCCAGGAGGGACGCCGCTGCCCCCCCTTCCCTCTCTCCGCCCGCCGCTGCGCCTCCTTGACGCCGAGAGGAAATGCCGGCAAAGGCTTTCCTCAGCGGAGGCCAGCGAAGGTGATATTGAATGTCGGGGGAGAACGGGCGGTTGCACGCGCTCCCTATCTCCCTGCTAGCCCACTCGGAATATTCAAAATAAGAAAAACCTTTGCCGGTGAAGGCTTTTCTTATTTTGAATATTCCGAGTGGGCTAGCAGGGGGATAGGGAGCGCGCGCAACCGCCCATTCTCCCCCGACATTCAATATCACCTTCGCCGGCCCCGCCTCTCCTGCAAACCCCCTTGCTGAGAGCCCGGGGTGAAAGTGCTCTCGCAAAGGTGAGGCGGGCAGGGCGTGCGCGCGTCATCGCTGAGAAGAACGGAGAGAGAACGAGAGTGAGTGAGAGCAACAGACAGCAAGATAGAGAGAAAGTGAGAAAGAGAGAGTGAGAAAGGGGGGAGAGAAAGAGATAGCAAGAGAGAGAACAAGAGAGAGAAAGAGCGTGAGAAAGAAAACAAGAAAGAGTGAGAGAGAGAGAAAGCAAAAGAGACAGAAAGAAAACAAGAGAGAGAAAGTGAGAAGAAGAGAGAGAAAGAGGGGGAGAGAGAGAGAAAGAGAGAGGGGGGAGAGAGAGAAAGAGAGGGAGAGGGAGAAAGAGAGAGGGAGAGGGGGGAGAGATAGCAAGAGAGGGAGAGAGGGAAAGGGGGAGAGAGGGGGGAGAGAGGGAGAGAGGGAGAGAGAGAGGAGATAAAGGAAGAGGAGAGAGAGAAAGGAAGAGAAAGAAAGAAAGAGGGATAGAAAGAGAGAGAGAGAGAGAGAGATGCTCAGTGAGCCTTTCTTTGAAGTTGCCTTTCTTTCTTTCTCTTTCTTGCTTTCTTTCTTGCTCTTTTTCTTTCTCTCTTTTACCTTCCCTTCCTCTATTTCTTCTTTTCTTTCTCCCTCCTACCTTCTTCCCTTACTCTCCCCTTTCATAAGTTTCCTTGCTTCCTTCCTCTGTTCCTGTCCCTTCCCCCTTTCTTTCTTTCTTTCTTTCTTTCTTTCTTTCCTTCCTTTCCTCCCTCCATTTCTTGCTTTCCTTTTCCTTCCTCCCTTCTTTCCTCCCTCATTCCCTTCTTTCACTCCTTCCTCTCTTACTCTCCCCTTTCACACCTTTCCTTGCTTCCTTTGCACCCTTCTTTTGTTCCTGTCCCTTCCCTCTTTCCTTCCTTCCTTCCCACCCTCCGTCCATTCATTCACCCATTCCTCTCTTGATCGCCCCTTTTACGGCACCACTGACAGCTAGCTCCCCCTCCCCCCCCACCGGGCCATGGAAAACTGGTCTAGCTTAAAGCTGGTCCCTGGTGCAAAAAAGGTTGGGGACCTCTGGTTTACAGAGTCAGCATATATTGCCCCCAACAATCTGGTCCTCATTTTACCCACCTGGAAAGGATGGAAGGCTGAGTCAACCTTGAGCCTACTGAGATTCGATCTGCCAAACTGCTGGCAGCTGGTGATCAGCAGAAGTAGCCTGCAGTACTGCACTCTAACCACTGCGCCACTGTGGCTCATTAATGGCAACTTGGGGGGAGGGGAACATTATTTATTTATTGGAGGGGAACATTATTTATTTATTTAACAAACTCATATACTCACCATCTTGCCGAAGCAACTGTAGGCAGCTTAACGTTATCCAAACAGGTGGAATGAAAGGGGTCTACGACAACTCGCCAGATCCAACTTGCTGCAGCCCATTTAGAAACATAGAGAAACACAGAAACATAGAAGACTGATGGCAGAAAAAGACCTCATCATCCATCTAGTCTGCCCTTATACTATTTTCTGTATTTTATCTTAGGATGGATATATGTTTATCCCAGGCATGTTTAAATTCAGTTACTGTGGATTTATCTACCATGTCTGCTGGAAGTTTGTTCCAAGGATCTACTACTCTTTCAGTAAAATAATATTTTCTCATGTTGCTTTTGATCTTTCCCCCAACTAACTTCAGATTGTGTCCCCTTGTCCTTGTGTTCACTTTCCTATTAAAAACACTTCCCTCCTGGACCTTATTTAACTCTTTAACATATTTAAATGTTTCGATCATGTCCCCCCTTTTCCTTCTGTCCTCCAGACTATACAGATTGAGTTCATGAAGTCTTTCCTGATACGTTTTATGCTTAAGACCTTTCACCATTCTTGTAGCCCGTCTTTGGACCCGTTCAATTTGCCATGGCCAAGCCACCCTAGGACAAGTCACCATGGCCAACTTGTCAAGGGAAAACTCATGACAAGACAAGAATTTCAGTATTTCTTTTTTTAAAAAATGTGGAATTGAATCACTAAAGAAAGGATGCCAAAGGAAGGACAAAATGAAATGTGAACAACAAAAATTAAAATATTTTTTTAAATTATTTTAAAGGGTTAAAATTGAATAATTGAATTATCCTTAAGGTGTTGGTTATCACCTTTAAAGCCTATCTTCGGGACCGCCCCCTACTGCATAGCTCCCAGCAACCGATAAGAGTCCACAGGGTCGGCCTTCTCCGGGTTCCAATGACTAAGCAATGTTGGCTGGCAGTGCCATGTGGGAGGGTATCTCTGTGGTGGCACTGGCTCTCTGGAACCAACTACCTCCTGAGATCAATACTGCCCCAGCCTACTGGCCCTCTGGAAAGCCTTAAAGGGCTGGCTCTGCCAGAAGGCCTGGGACCGTTGATTGGGTAAGTCATCTTCAGGATCCAGCCACAAAAGAGATGTATCAATCAGGTTTTAAATTTTCTTTTAAACTGTTTTTGATGTTGATTTCCGCTTTAAGCCACCCACAGTCCCCTGGGAGTTGGGCAACACATACATATACATTTGATTAATAAATAAATAAATATTCTGCAGTGAGTTTTCCATAACAATTTGGGCATGGCATGTTGGCTGCAACAAGTTGGCCCATTCCAGGATGAAAGAGGTTTTTTTTAAGGAGTGAGTTGAATCAGGGTCTCATTAAAAGATCTTGGAAAAGTCCCTGCAGAATTTTTTTCTGCCTGAACCTTACCTTTTTGTCAAATTCCTGAACACACTCAAAACCGTAGAAATGGTGGTAGACTAGGAAAAACCCATCCCATCCTACCACCTTCCACAATACTAGACAACACAGTATCAACAGTGGAGACCTTCAAATTTCTAGGTTCTATCATATTTCAAGACCTAAAATGGCCACCTAACATCAATAACATCATCAAAAAAGCAGAATGAAGAATGTTCTTTCTAAGCCAACTCAGGAAGCTCAAACTGCCCAAGGAGCTGCTGATACAGTTCTACAGAGGAATCATTGAGTCTGTCATCTGCATCTCTATAACTGTCTGGGTTGGTTCTGCAACCCAACAAGACAGACACAGACTTCAGAGGATAATCAGAACTGCAGAAAAAACAATTGCTGCCAATAATTCCCTCAACACTGTCAAACTATTTGCTGGAGAGACGGAGTAACGACACGGACACAAGAGCTGGATTTAAATTGGGTCATTTTTATTAACATAAATTTGCATAATTTATTCAATACTTTGCACAAATTAGCATAATCAACTATGACCCCGGAAATGGACCTGCAGGGTCAAACAAATACTTCCGGGGCGGAAATGACGTTATGCCAAAAACATTCCTGGGCAACTCATGGGCGTATCTCGATGCAAGTCCAGGTGAGGGGCCAGACCATCACCTGCGACCCTGCCATGCTGTGCATGAGGGGGGTCCCACCGGCTAACCCGAATCCGGGAATTAAAGGTGCAGGACCCAAAGACAGGTTCCCCCCAGCTGCTCAGGCAGAAACTCCCTCCATGAGCTTGCGGAGAACCTGTCAATCATCCCCAAAGATGCCCAAGGGAGAACGCGCGGTTGCTAAACCACCCCAGTTTTCCGCCCCTAACCTGCCTACCCAAATGACCAAAGGTAAGCCCATTAACCTAATAAATGCAAACACCCCCTAACCGCACATCCACCTCCGCAGTGTGGAATGGGCGGGAAAAAAAACTCAGCTAAGAGGCAGAACTGCCAAAAATTCCCATTCGGCCCCCTAAGGGCGACCCCTCAGCACACTGAAAAATAGGGAGGGCGGGCGGGTGTCTGCTCGTGGCCTCTGCAGTCCGGGCGAAAAGGGAGAGCCCCAGGCCTGCCCGCCCTTATATAGGGCAAGCAGGCCCCGCCCGGACCAATCAGAAGCCTGGCCAATCAGGCCTGACCTCCCGAGCGAAGTCTCGCATCGCGAGACATCGCCCGGGATCCAAAATGGCGGCCGCCATGAGGGACCGTGTCTCCCGGTCCCTCCAGCAAAGCCTGCCGCCGGGTAAGTCCGGCGCTGCCATTACTAAGTCTGCACTACTATTACTACTAGTTTATTCCTCATCATTTCTATCACCCATTTCCTCCCACTTCTGACTGTATGATTGTAACTTGTTGCTTGTACCCTTATGATTTTTACTAATATTGATTGCTTCCTCATTGCTTATTTGACATTTGCTCACGACAAATGTATCTTTTCTTCTATATACACTGAGAGCATATGCACCAAGACAAATTCCTTGGGTGTCCAATTACACTAGGTCAGGGGTAGGCAAAGTTGGGTCTTCTATGACTTGTGGACTTCAACTCCCAAAATTCCTGAGCCAATCATGCTAGCTCAGGAATTTTGGGAGTTGAAGTCCACAAGTCATAGAAGACCCAACTTTGCCTACCCCTGCACTAGGACAATAAATTCTATTCTATTCTTCCTCTATTCTATTATTCATCAACCAGGGGAAGGGGCAGTCTATTTGCCTGCTTGATGACCAAAATGAGGAAAGTGCTGATTGTAAAAAGACTTTCACTTATTATTTTGTGCTTAATATCATGTACCAATACAACATGCCTTATTTAATCTTTGTTGTTGATGGCGTATTTTAATGTACGCTTCTACTACCGGTGTCTTATTTTGAGTGTAAGCTGTGATGAGTCCAACTAGTCTCAGCAGCATAAAAACCCAAAGTCATAAACATGGCTTCAGCCATTAAAATGAAAATATTTATAACAATTTCAGATAAACATTAAAAAAATTGGTCTCAGATCATTGCTGTTGCAATCAGCACAGTAATATCGTAAGTTACAAACTGCAACGGGTTGGATTACTTCCCTGCTTTTACTACTTCTCTAGCAAATATTTTGGTGAAAGGAAGAGGAAACCTGAGTAACTCCATGCAGTAAGCGTAACACAGATTGTTAATTTTAAAGTATAGTGAAATCACAGCAGGCTTTGATTGAGAGAAGCCAAAATAAACATGTGAAATCTTGGCCTTTTTGAAAAAGAATGGACCACATCCTTCAGAGGGTCGCCAAACGGTTCCAAGATTTCATCACAAAAAGGCCATCAAAGGATCTCTTTTGTGAGGTAAACAGTGGTTGAAAGGTGAGGCAACAGAGCATGCTACTGATACAAGCTTCCATTTTGTAGCTTGATTGTTTGCATGTTGTACAAGCACGCTAAATTTAGCAGACGTGAGGAAAACGTGGATCAGGATATCAAAGGGTATCTGTCATTAATCTGGACATAGCTGTATTATAAATAGCCTCCCAAAAGCCGACAACCTAAGACCGCTTCTGCCAACATTTATAAACACATAAATAATATTCTGAAATAATATAAAGACAAATTAAGGTTCAAAGTGAGTCCTATCTGAAAGCCAGTTTTAATGATAAAAAACAAAGCCTTGCACTGAGAGATAGAAACCAGACCTTCTAAGAGACTTCACAAATGTCTGAAGCCTTGATGTCTCTTAAAGAGAACATATATTCTTACTCTCTCGTTAAATTGTTGTTTTTGCCTTTGATCATCTACTCTATTACTATTTGTTGCAATAAATTGCTTTTTTTTTTAAAAAAAAAAAGGAGGAAAAGTAAACTTTTTTTCTTATTTTGAAGCTGTTTATAGCACTTAATCCCAAATTACGGCATTGCAAAAGGACCTTTGCGGCTCTTTAAGAAACAACAGGCTGATTTGGTGAAGTTGTGGACAAAACTACATATTGTGCATTGCCCAAAAGGTTGTTGCTTGATGTTGAACAGAACCCCAGTGGAAAAAGTAAAAGGGAGACACAGAGTTGCACAACATCATATCAACAAAAAGATATTGACAAAATTGAATGGGTCCAAAGACGGGCTACAAGAATGGTGGAAGGTCTTAAGCTTAAAACGTATCAGGAAAGACTTAATGAACTCAGTCTGTATAGTCTGGAGGACAGAAGGAAAAGGGAGGACATGATCGAAACATTTAAATATGTTAAAGGGTTAAATAAGGTCCAGGAGGGAAGTGTTTTTAATAGGAAAGTGAACACAAGAACAAGGGGACACAATCTGAAGTTAGTTGGGGGAAAGATCAGAAGCAACGTGAGAAAATATTATTTTACTGAAAGAGTAGTAGATCCTTGGAACAAACTTCCAGCAGACGTGGTAGATAAATCCACAGTAACTGAATTTAAACATGCCTGGGATAAACATATATCCATCCTAAGATAAAATACAGAAAATAGTATAAGGGCAGACTAGATAGACCATGAGGTCTTTTTCTGCCATCAGTCTTCTATCTTTCTATCTTTCTAACAACAGATCGACTTACTACTCAACCAATATGGTTAACCAACTGAGCATCTCTTATTATTCCTGCTTCTAAAGACCTTCCAATGTATTTATATACTGTCAAAACTCCTGTGGGTATTTGTAAACTTAAATTGCATCCAAAATCTGGGACTTATGACTCTCATGGGTAAAGTTTTGCCTACTTCAGTGCTGCTGTATAGCTACACTACCTAAGTCAGTGATAGCAAACCTTTTTTCCCTCAGGTGCCAAAAGTGTATGTGCGCACACTATCACACATGTGTGAGTGCCCACACCCAGAGGTGGGCTGCTGCCCGGACGGGGGGACGGGACACAGTGGGGTAGCAAAAATGGAGCTCCACCCAAGAGCACCCAATTTGCACTGAAAGATGTTGAAAGAAAATGCAGGGCGTCCTGCATAAGCCACGCCCACAGTGTGGTAGTAAAAATTTTGGTAGCCCTTCACTGGCCACACTCTTAATTCAATGTTTGAGGAGGGCAAAAACAGCTTCCCCACCACCCAGAGATCCTCTAGAGGTCAGAAATGGCCCATTTACTGACTGCCAGTGGGCCCAGTAGGCCTCTTTTTCGCCCTCCCCAGGTTCCAGAGGCTTCCCTTGGGGAGAGCAAAAATGCCCCCCCCCAGAGGTCCTCTGGAAGCCAAAACACCCTTCCAGAGCCTCTGTGTGAGCCAAAAAATCAACTGGCCAGCATGCACATGCACGATGGATCTAAGCTAGGGCAACAGCTCACATGCCAGCAGATATGGCTATGTGTGCCACCTGTGGCGCATTTGCCATAGGTTCGCCATCAGTGATCTAAGTCATTCCCATTCACTTGAGCATTATTTCCACTGCTCCCTGCCACCTTCCTAAAAGGAAACTCAATGAGGAAGCTGGTAAAAAGCCAGAAGTCTGCTCCCACTCCTTTTTTTTTTTTTTTTGCCCACTTGTGGTCACTCTATATTTCTGTTTAGGCAAGGAAATATCTCTGAAATTATCAGCCAATGAGCACGGGTGGTCTAGTTACATTCTATACTACTACTCAGTAACTATTTGAAGGATTAAAATATATAGATATTATTCCCCTTCCCCACTTTTGAGGTGGTCAGACTTGTGCTTTTACATGTAAGCAGATAAAAGTATGACATCTGCATGGAAGCTATTCTTGGAAATGACTGAAAGACTCCTTGCAATCTTTTCTTCCACAATTTTGTACATTTAAAAAACCTCTAGTTTCCTTCCCTGGGTTTATTTTGCAGAACCAAAGTGATTGAGTGTCACTGGCTCATTCTGTGAATACCTTCCTGTAATCACATGCATGCGCTTGCTTTTTCTCGGCCACAATATTTATATGACCCCAGTTCGCCATATATTATTTTGATTATTTTTTCCCCCTGGCATGTATGGTCAGAGATGTTTGTTGGTATACTATTTGGGTTCTTTTACCCTCTGCACATGCACAGAATACAAAATAAATCTTCTTGTTGTGTCGGGCTCTCTGGTAGAATCCTCCCGAAAATTCACAGGTACAAATTTCAGACACACACACGTTTGAAAATTCAAAACAATGTTCTTTATAATGAACCCTCTTTTTGTATAGCAAAGAGCACTCGTCTCCAAACAAACTGGTAATTTGTACAAGTCCCTTATCAGTTCTGTGATACTTAGCTTGCAGCTGTGTGGCAATTCACAGTCCTTCTTCTTTCACAAAGTGAAACACACTTTGTTCTGGTTTAGTTTCAAAGCGGGGAAAAATCAGCATACAAAGGTCAAAGTCAGCAAAGCAGGCACGAAACACAACGATCAGATAATCCTCCACAATGGACAAACCCACAGGCTACTATTTATATATTTATATATATATTTAATTACCACAGCTCCACCCAACCACAGGTGGCCTCATTTTCTTTGATAATAATCTCTCAGTTGTTGCTGCCTATGCATCACTCTCCTCATGTGTGGCTGTATCATTAACTCTTGTTCCAAATCCAAGGAGGAGAGAGATAATTGATCTCCTTCTGAGCTGTCTGCCACACTCTCCTCCTCCCTGTCACTCATGTCTTCTTGGTCAGAGGAGCCTTCATCAGCAGATTCCACCGGGAGCATCCACAGTCCTTGGGACAGGAGCTGGGCCAGAGCTAACCACAACATCTTCTAATCCAGTCCAACCCACTGATCAAGCAGAAGACCCTCTACCAGTGATGGCGAACCTTTTTTGGTTTGTGTGCAAAAGGTGTGGGGGGGGGCTAGCACATGCCCACCCCCATTCCCTCCCCTTGATGAAGGTTCATTCCTCCGTGCTGCCCCTGTGCATGCACACAATCCCTTCTGCCCTTGCACATTTCTACAGGCCTCACTGAAGCCTGGGATGGTGAAAATACAGCCAAATGGGCAAACCAGAAGTTTGGAAAAAAGACTTCCAGTTTGCCTAGTTGTGCTGTTTTTCACACTCCGGAGCCTTCAGGGAAGTTTCCTGAAGCCCCAGATTGCAAACAAACAGCATAAATGGCAAACAGGAAGTCTGTTTTTCTGAATTTCTGGTTTGTCCATTGAGTTGTTTGTTTTTCACAATCCGGAGGTTCAGGAAACTTACCTGAAGCCTCCAGAGTTCAAAAAACAGCACAATGTGGAAACTAGAACTCTATTTTTTAAACCTCTGGTTTGCCCTTTGGGCTATTTTTCACACTCCGGGGCTTCAGGGAAGCTTCCCTGAAGACTCCGGAGGGTGAAACAGCCTTCCCCAAGGCCAAAAACGAGCTGACTAACACCCACATGTGTGCTGGAGATGACATAGGGCAATGCCTGATGTGTCCTCCGATATGGGTACATGTGCCACCTGTGGCATGCCATCACGGCCATATACTATTTCAGATAGGTGGCTGCCCAGTCTTTTCTTAAAAACCTCCAGTATTGAAGTCCCTGCAACTTCTGGAGACAACCTTCTTAGTGGCTAATTGTCCTCACTGTTAGGAAGTTTCTGCTTAAATCCAGGTTAATTCTCTTCTTGATTAGTCTCCATCCATTGTTTCTTGTCTTGCCTTCTGGTGCTTTTGGAAAATAAGTTGACCCCATCTTCTTTGCGGCAGCCCCTCAAACTTCTGGAATACTGATATCATGTAAACCCTATTGTCGTTTAGGATCAACTAATGGGCATCGCCATGCTTGCAGTTAGCAAGTTTGTGGATGCACCCTTTATTTAGGCAAGTCAAGAAGTTGGTGATAAATGGAAATAACCCCTGCTGGATTAATAGAATGTCCAAAACTCTGCAGTCAATTAAAATGCTTTATACATTCACATCATACTGGATTGCACACCTTAATACAAATATGAAATGAATTTGGTTTTGTGATTCTGTATTTCCCAAATATCTTACTCCAACACTCCGCAGCCTGCATTGGTTGCCGATCAGTTTCCGGTCACAATTCAGTGTTGGTTATGACCTATAAAGCCCTTCATGGCACCGGACCAGATTACCTCAGGGACCGCCTTCTGCTGCACGAATCCCAGTGACCAGTTAGGTCCCACAGAGTGGGTCTTCTCCGGGTCCTGGCAACCAAACAATGTCGCTTGGCGGGACCCAGAGGAAGAGTCTTCTCTGCGGTGGCCCCGACCCTCTGGAACCAACTCCCCCCAGAGATTAGAATTGCCCCCACCCTCCTTGCCTTTCGTAAGCTGCTTAAAACCCACCTCTGCCGCCAGGCATGGGGGAACTGAGATACACTTTCCCCCTAGGCCTTTACAATTTTATGCATGGTATGTTTGTATGTATGATTGGTTTTTATATAATGGGTTTTTAACTGTTTTTAGTATTGGATTTTTTTAATGTACTGTTTTGCTGCTGTTGTTAGCCGCACCGAATCTGCGGAGAGGGGCGGCATACAAATCGAATCGAATCGAATCGAATCAAATCAAATCAAATCAAATCAAATCATCAAATCAAATCAAATCTAAATAAATAAATAAATTACTAGTAATACATTTTGAAGCTAAGTTCTCAACAAATGACCTTGCTGGCTGGAGAACTCTGGGAGCTGAAGTCCACTCACTTTAAAACTGACAAGGTTGGAAAACACTGGTCTAAATTCATCCTGCAACACAGACTATTTTCTAGTTACCAATTTCACAGCTGGGCTTTGTTTGGACAGATATTGTATTTTTATGAGAGAAAAAGCTATATATCAATTGTCACCGGAGGACACCATATACTATGTGGCATATTCATGACATCACCCGCATGCATTGTTTTAAAGAGAGCTAGTTGCCTATAAAACTGCCAACAAAATATGAACTCTGGAGCAGCAGACATCACTTGGAGAGATCTTCCACTCCTGGCAGTCTCACAACTCTGTAAACCTTTGAAAACTTTGAAAACTCAAGACCACTTTTCCTAAAGACCCTCCAGATTTTTAAAAAATGTATTTAAATAGTCTGACTAACTCCTAGAGACAGTCTGTCATCATTCACGAAGTTAATAAACATAAGACTAACATTTTATCAAACTCTTATACATATTTTTGAATGTTTGCTATAGATATGTGTCATGTTCAGACAACTGCAAGGAAAATGCTTACATTTGAGCTCTAGAGTCAAATTAGATTTTGTTTTGGATACTTATGAACCCTAGCTGAGTTTAATTAATAATAAATTCATTAGTGCTGAACTGTTCTCACTGGAACAGCAAATAAGAAGGAAAGTTTAAATATTCCTTTGTCCAGTGTTTTCCTGATAACCTGATAGCAAATTTGTAATAAACTTTATAAGAAAATTTCCATTTGCATCAGTGAGTGGGTTTCATCTTCTCCAGAATTTAAACTTTTTTTATTTACTTCTAAGTTTTATTAATCACCCTGGAGCTAATCATCTCCCTGTGTGACAGTTAACAAACCATAACTAACATTCACATAAATCAAATTAAAAACAGGGGGGATAAATGGTTTAATTGCTGTACTGGAGACAGTTTTAGTAGCCTCCAGCTAGGAGAGAACCGTTCTAACTCCTTTCATATGATCTGTGGTCCCAATCAATTGCTTGCACTAAATAGTCTTTATTTTTTCTTTCTGAAAACCCTAAAACAAAGATTGTTATTGCTAATCAAAATATTATGTAACAATAGATTTAGTTGTCAGATACTACTGTGAAAATTTTACTTACAGTTTTAAAACACAGATAGTCCTCGACTTACAATCACAATTGAGCTAAAAATGTATGTTGTTAAGTGAGCCCATTTGCAGGTAAGCCAACTCTCATTTTTAATGACATTTTAAAAATTTTAGAGCCTACTTCTCCATGCATGGGGTTGATTCACAAGTATATACAGGAGATATGAGTATTTTTTTTAAAAAAAATTACAATAATATGTATATATATTCACAAATAAGCTGAGCTTGATTTCTTTGATATAGTTTGGCATCTAAAATTATCTGCTTATCTGGTATGTACCAGCTGCTATGGAAATTTGAATTAAGAATAGAATAGAATAGAATAGAATAGAATAAAACAGAACAGAACAGAATTGTCTCTCCTTATCTCATTTATCTTTTCTTCCTTTCTAATATGTTTATCTATACTTTTATATCTTTACTTCTTTTTACTTTTCTTTACTTATATTATTACATATCTTTCTCTTCAATGTGTATTATGTATTGGATAAAATAAATAAATAACTGAACAGAACAAATAGAATATAATTCATTATTGGCCAAGTGTGATTGGACACACAAGGAATTTGTCTTGGTGCATATGCTTCCAGTGTACATAAAAGAAAATATACATTTGTCAAGAATCATGAGGTACAACACTTAATAATGATTGTCATAAGGGTCAAATAAGCAATGAAGAAACAATCAATATTAATAAAAATCTTAGGATACAAGCAACAAGTTAGTCATACAGTCCTAAGTGGGAGGAAATGGTTGATAGGAATGATGAGAAAAAACTAGTAGAAATAGAAGTGCAGACTTAGCAAAAAGTTTGACAGTTATGAGGGAATTATTTGTTTAGTAGGTTAGGTAGGTAGATAGGTAGGTTAGTCTGAAAATAAATGGGTTGGTAATTTGTTTCTACTTTTTCATACTTTCATTTCCTTAAATTTACTTATTGAGGAAGGCAAGCAGCAATTAACTCAGATAAAGTTTTGATAACTGCAGTTTCCCTACCAAATTAATAGACCTATGGCAGCAAATGACCAAGCACCATACACCACCATGCTAAATAATTCTCTTTCTCTCCTCCTTTACTTTCCCTGGCCTTTTTACTACCCCCTCTGTGCATTTTCCTAGCAATAAGAAAGGAAACCAGAAAAGCATCCCCTAGAGCCAAAATTGTGGGCCCCAGTTGAGCAAGACCACAGAAGCCCGCTAAGGTGGAATATTTTTTTAAAAAAGTTAAATCAAAATAGAAGGCATGGCTTTGGAGCTGAAAATTCCGTAAGGCAGAGAGATTTTGAATGAATCCATGAATACCTGCAGACAGAATTCTGATTGTAGACATCAGTCTTGTGCCAAAATGCCTCTTGGCTAAGAGGTTTAAAATTATGATTCAAGTAAGGCTGAGAGGTTCACCAAAAGGTTATGTTTCTCCTACCTTTTAAAAACTGAAATACTATATTTCTTCTCACCACATTAATTAGATAGCTGAAAATTAATTTCTTCTTCAAAAAAGAAAGTGTTTTTTCTGCCTTTTAATTGATCCCTGTTAGAGTGCTAATAATATGAAAGGAAAGGAAAGATAACGTCTTGTAAACAGAACAATGAGAGAAGTAAAATAACAAAGGCAACACATGCATATAAAGAGCAATAGAAACAATAAAGGTTCAGAAAAGTATTTTTTTAAAGAATCACCAGAGTTCATCTAAAACTTCCAAGCATACTAACATCTAACATCACTCAGATTCATCACAGCTAGTTCACTGGGTATTTATAGATTTAACTGAGTTGGGATGGACCTTATGGTGAACCGTGATGGTGAACTTATGGCACACGTGCCACAGGTGACACATGGAGCCATATTGGAGGCACACGAAGTGTTGCCCTATGTCAGCTTCAGCACATGTGCCTGCACTAAGCCAGCTGATTTTTGGCCTTGGGGAAGGTCATTTCACCCTCCAGGAGGCTTCAAGAAAGCTTCCCTCAAGTCCTGGAGTTCAAAAAACCATTTAACAGGCAAACTGGAAAAGCGGGCTTCCAGTTTGCCTGTTGTGCTGTTTTTGGCCCTCCAGAGGCTTCAGAAAACTTTCCTAAAGCCCCGGAGTGCGAAAAACAGCCCAACATGCAAACTGGAAGTTTGGGAAACAGACTTCCACTTTGCCTGTTGCCCCATTTTTTGAACTTCAGGGCTTCAGAAGGCTTCAGAGTGTGAAAAACAGCACAACAAGGCAAACTGGAAGTCATTTTTCTTAACTTACAGTTTGCCCATTTGGCTGTTTTTTCACCGTCTCAGGCTTCAGTGAGGCCTGTGTGAATGCTTAGGGATGGAGGTGGGATTGTGTACATGTGCAGGGGTAGCTTGGGGGTGTGCATGCATGGGGGAAGGGAATGGGTGTGACCACGTGCATGTGTGCTAGCACAAGCACACCCACCCATTTGGCATGCGAACCAAAAAAGTGCACTATCCCAACTATAAGTTATATAGTCCAACTCCCCACTCAAGCAGGCGATCCTACACCATTTCTGACAAATGACAGTCCAGTCTCTTCTTGAAAGTCTCAAGCCGCCCTAAGTCTTTGGAGAAGGGTGGCATACAAACAAACAAACAAATATAATAATAATAAAAACAACAACAACAAACAACAAACAACAAAACAACAACAACAACAACAACAACAACAACAATAATAATAATAATAATGATAATAATGATAATAATAATAATAATAATAATAATAATAATAATAATAATAATAATAATAATAATAATAATAATGTGACTTCCATGCTGTTCTGTGGCTAGCCACTCTGAAAAACTACTGAATTTGAACACAATGAAGCATGTCTTGTAGATGGGAAGTTAGGAGAGCAGCAAGTGGACTCACTTGGACCTAATTCATTGTTCATCCCATGGTAGTGTCCAAAGAGAGTGCTGCTTTATGGCTAATGCTAGAACTATCTATGATATTGAGTCAGTTAGTTTATTGGTGTGGTCTAATGATGTCTACTCTTAAATAGGTAGCTGTAGAGCAAATCTTGGAGGGCACTTGAGTTTTTGGAAAGTGCAATGTACACCCTTTTGAAGAATGAGATGAAGTACACAGGAAAACAAATACATTTTGCAGGCAGAAATAATTAGTGACCTGTACATCTGTTCAGGCCAATATTGATCCAAACCGTAAAGGTGAAACAATCAGCATGCAGCAAAAAGTAATCCCCCCCCCAAAAAAAAGCAACACTCATAGTAAGAACTCCTGAAATGAGGAAAAGTCAATTAATCACAAGTTTCAGACCTGTAAAAGTCATTTAATCACAAGTTTCAGATCTGCAGGAAAAATAATCTACAGTGTCTAAAATTTCATTTTGGGTCATATAGACCTGAACAGAACAGCAGGATTTTTAATTCTTTGGTCCCTTTAGTGGTGATGGGTATATCTCAAAACCAGGAATTATGGGGAGTTCTATCTAGAGAAAGCCCAATACCTTGCAATATCTAGTGCATTTGTTGATGTTCAATGGTATACGGTATATCAGGACATGTTTTCTTATCCTTTTTATTGAGGTAGAGGCTTTGAAAGCTCTCAGTGAATAGGAAAAGCAACCAGCCAGAGGACAAAGCTCAGACCAAATGTACTTTGCGTATTTTTTGCATTTCCGTTGCACAGTTACAAACAAATGTGGAATTTCATGCGGAGGTGACTAACAGCATCTCAATGTTTTTGCAAACATTACTTTGGCTGCACACTTTTAAGTTCATGAGGCATCGTGGGTGTCCTGTGTGAGTAAAATTCTGCACACAAAATCCAAGAAATGCTTGAATAATTCTGAAATGAGCTGGCACAACCTGTCATGTTTCATTCTCTCATTCCTTTGCCCTGCCCTGTAAGTTTTATTCTTGGGCTTTTTTTTTTCCTGATTGCTATTCTCAGTGAGTAACTCTAGCCTTTGAGAACTTTGGGGAAAGTAATGTTGGATCAAGAACAAGAAAATTCTTATGCTTGTGTATAGTATTGGATCCAAGTGTATCAGAGATGTGTTAGGTAGGGTTGCGAGTTTACCAAAGTTTTTTTTTTCTTTTTGATATCTCAACCAAGTCAGATAAAAATGCTTACACTGCAATTTTCCACTTCAGATTTGATTCAAAGCCTAAAACTGTTTCAAGTGAAAGGAAACGTAGGAGATATTTTTGATAAACAGCTGCAACGTCTTAAAATATCAACCATACTAGCCAAATAGCCCCAAAGACCACATGATGGTTTAGAATTCATTGGAGTCAAAGGAATGTTGCTGGGCTAAAGAGCCAACATTCATGTCTAAATTTATTCACCCAATCATAGGTTTTAAGCAATGGCACCGGTTTCTAAATCTTTGTCTGTAATAATAATATTTCCAAGGTATCACCTAGTTGTCAGATCTGGAGTAACTAAAATCCCTAATCACTGCTTCACTTCA
Source organism: Erythrolamprus reginae (assembly GCF_031021105.1). Lineage (NCBI taxonomy): Eukaryota > Metazoa > Chordata > Lepidosauria > Squamata > Dipsadidae > Erythrolamprus > Erythrolamprus reginae. The sequence goes on along the minus strand of NC_091952.1, from coordinate 79,399,648 downwards.
GGGCTGGCTTCGGAAAAAAGGTCTTGATCTCAAAGCTGTTCTGCATAGCGTCACTGAAGTGAACATCAGATCCCTAATTGCTGAAAGAGTGAAAAGGAGCCCTTTCCAGTTGGCAGAGCTGCTATGGATCTTGCAAAACTGCCAACTTGGGAGGGGTCTATTTCAAAGAACAGGAAGAAGAAGAAAATATGCTGCTTGAAGTAGAGCCCTTCATCTATCCACCACCCCACCACTGAAGCCCTGCAGCTGAGCTAACCAGGAAAGAAATCCAACCTGCAACTCTACATATGAATAAGAATTCTGCTGCTGGTTTGTTTTGAGGAAGGGAGGTTGCAGAACCTTCAAGGAATATAAGGTTCTCCTTTCTTTAATGATCGCTCAGAAGTGGGGAATTCACCTTATGTCATTTTTCTCAACTCTGTATGAGAAACTGTACCTGCCATTATAGAGTCAGCAACCAATCTCTCAAAAGCCAAGTCACCCTGCAAGCAGATTGAGAATTTGGAGTGCCTACAATTCTTCCCAGAATGGGAAACACAAAAGGAGTTGGACCGATTCATTCCTAACAGGGGGGAAGGATCTGCATAGTTTGCTTTGTATGCCAGTCAATGGATATCAGCTTAGCTAGAGCAAGAATCCTTTTGGGACTAGTAAGAGAGCTAGCTAGGAATTGTGGGAGTTCTAAAATTGCCACATCTGGAGGATGCAAAGATTCAGTAGGTAATAGACTGCAGAGATAATGGATGGGTGTATTAGGTAATTTGGCTGAAAATAGATGGACCTATCACCTGACTTAGCATTGGCAGCTTTCTATGATTTGAGTCTGAAAAGCCTCAAGAATATATCACTATCTGCAAAAACTTTAAGCTTTTCCAGGTGGGAGAAATTCTACTGGAGTTAAGTCTATACATACATATTTCAGGGGAAGGTTCCTCCCGGTTTGCACCAATTTACCCAAATTGGTAGCAACACACTGGTGATATCACGATGATGTCACCAAACCAGAGCTGTCGGTGCTGGTCGGTGGGCATCACCATCTTTATTATTATTATTTTAAAAAATATTTCCTTCTGAGCATTCTGGCACTGTGCATGGGGTCGGCATCTGTTTTTGGCTTTGGTGGGTTGTTTTTTTGGCCACCTGGCGCAGGAGGAAACGAGGTAAGTTAGAACTTACCAGGGTCATATCCCTGTGCCCCTTTTGGCTCCAGGGGGCTGTAGGGAGGCTTGCTAGGTCCAAACTGGGGTGTGGGGAGGGCTTCAAGGAAAAAGAAAGAAAGAAACTCTCAAGGTTTTGTTGTGGTTAGCTCTGGTCCTGCTCCTGTCCCCAAGGACTGTGGATGTGGGGTAGACATCCGCGTGCTGCAGGCCTGTTTCCCCCCCCCCCCGGTGGGATCTGATGATGAAGGCTCCTCTGACCAAGAAGACATGAGTGACAGGGAGCAGGAGAGTGTGTCAGACAGCTCAGAAGGAGATCAATTATCTAGCTCCTCCTTGGATTCAGAACAAGAGTTAATGATACAGCCACGAATGCGGAGAGCGATGCATAGGCAACAACAACTGAGAGATTATTATCAAAGAAAATGAGGCCACCTGTGGTTGGGTGGGGCTGTGGTAATTAGTGAGGCTGCTATAAATAGCAGCCTGTGGGTTTGGCCATTGTGGAGGATTATCTGATCTTTCTGTTTCGTGACTGCTTTACTGACTTTGACTTTTTGTGTGCTGATTTTTCCCGGTTTTGAAACTAAACCAGAGCAAAGTGTGTTTCACTTTGTGAAAGAAGAAGGACTGTGAATTGCCTCACAGCTGCAAGCTACGTATCACAGAACTGATAAGGGACTTATACAAATTACCACTTTGTTTGGAGACAGTGCTCTTTGCTATACCAAAAGAGGGCTTGGTTTAAGGGAATTTTCATTATAAAGAACATTGTTTTGAATTTTCAAACGTGTGTGTGTCTGAAATTGTACCTGTGCGTTTTTGGGAGGATTCTACCAGAGAGCCCGACAGAACAGGTTTAGGGATCCCCACGTGTACAGAGTTTGAGTTGAGAGCTTATTGCAAGTGGCTGCTAAGCTATCCTTGCTCAGGCAAAACTGATCAATAGTGCAGCTCTAAGAATGCCTGGTGATCAATGAGCATGTTCTCAATTTCAAACCATCTGGCATTTCTTCTGACTACCAAAGACCTTCTGGGGTTCTTCACAGGGAGGGAGGGAGGGAGTAAACTCTTTTACTCACACTTCATCCTCATTGTTTGGAGATCCCCATGTGCACTGAGCTTGAATTGAGAGCTCATTGAATGTGATGTTAACTAATCAACAGATGGGCATGGTTGCAGTTTCAAAATGTCTGGTTTTTCTTCCTGCTACTAAAGATCTTCTGGGGTTCTTCACAAGAAAGGAGAAAGGGAGGGAGGGAGAGATAAAGAGAGAGGGAGAGAGGGGGAGAAAAGAAACAAAGTAAAAGAGAGGGGGCAAAGAAATGAAGAAAGGGAGGAAGGAAGGAAGGAAGGAAGGAAGGAGACAAGAAAGTAAAAGAGATAAAGAAAGAAAGAGAGAGAGAGACAGAGAGAGAGAGAGAAAGAAAAAGAAAGAAAAAAGGAGAGAAGAGAGAGAGAGAAAGAAGAGGAAGGTAGCACCACCAACCCTGCCACTGGACATGACTTCAGAAGATACTTTGAAACAGCACAGCAATTTAGGGCTGGAAGATATCTCAGAGATCATCAAGTCCAATCCCCTGCTGCAGCAGAAAACCTTATATTGTCTGGATTATTTTGGTGTCTCTAAAAGAAAATTGCTACAAAGGATAAGGAGTTTATTAGGACAAGCAGAGGGAGGCAGAGATAGTCCTTGACTTATGACCACAATTGAGCCCAAAATTTTGGTTGGTAAGTTGTTAAGTGAGTTTCAACACGTTTTACTCAATCCATGACTTTTAAAAGAAAAGATCTCTCCCTCCCTCCCTCCCTCCCTCCCTCCCTCTCTCTCTCTGTTTGTGTGTGTGTGCATGTGTGCATACACATATAGTATATATAATAGATACAGTAATGTATCCTTTTGTGTGCCTGTGTGTAATATGTATGTACACATATGGCATATATACATAGGATTAAATATATATTTCGGATGTTCAGTAGTAGTAAATAGACAGGGAAATTTTATTTCGTTGAGCCTTTGAGGCGAGAAAAGGTCAGGCACCCTAGCCCTAATCCTTGACATGAGTGCCATCAAGCTGGCAACATCCACCTAGTGACATGACTGCCAAACCACTCCCACCAGTCACATGACCACAGAGCCACACCCACTATCAAATGACCATCAAGCCATACCCACAAAATAAGTCACACCCACAGAACCAGTAGTAAAAAAATTAGAACCCAGATATATTTGCATGCACATATTAGACACATACTAAGGAATGTAAGATTTAGCCTACAAAAATGTGGCAAGCATTAAATGACAAAATTTGGATGATATGTTTTGCTGATTCTTACAAACCATTTTCATTTTTGTGGCTGATGTCTAGTAGCTCTCACATGCTTATTTATTTTTTTGCTTTGGTTATCTCTAAAGAAATCAAATAACAACTACCAGTATATATATTTTAAAGAAAGTTAAATTTCATTTTCTAACATTTTCCTTTAATTTTGGTTTGTTATTTAAAGCTTTTAACATTGAAAATTAAATATGTCTTTGGGGAAAAAAGACTCTTGGCAAGCATTATTAACCTTTATAGATTATTAATAGTGCTGAAAAGTCAGTTGTCAGTTTTCTGCTAACAAACATAAGAAACACTGAAATCAGTTTCTTTGAGCATCAGCTGACCAAGTCAAATAATCTATATATGTGCTCAACAGATCATAACTCAGCTAAATGGATACAGCTTTCATGAGGGCCGGAAGAAAACACTTCTCTGACCTTACTACTCAAATTCCTGCCAAATTTCAAAGTCTTTCTGTAAGTGAGAAAGGTGCCCAGCTCTTCAGATGAAAGGTCCAAACCTCCCTGGGTAGTAATCCAAAGTTCTTCACAGCATGCTATGTTCTTATATGCTCCCCTTGTTGTAAACACACTTGCTTTCTTTCAAGCTTTTTTCTCAAGAGCCTTTGGCACTCTCTTCACTCAAAGGTCTATTTGAAGTTCAACAGCAACCAGTTGCTACCACCTTCATCTAGAAGCAAATCAGTCTGAGAATCTATGTCTTGGATAAGTTGAACTGGGTGTCAAACTCACGTTGTCACGGTGTTGTCATGTGACATATAGGGACTTTCCCCCCTTCACTAAACTGAGCATGAGTGTGACGCATCCGGCTCAGTGGCCGAGACTTTTACAGTCATGGGGTAGAGGATCTAACTAGTGTGTCACAGGGACCTCCAAACACAGAGTATAAGACGCACCTTAGTTTTTGGGCAGGAAAATAGGGGAAAGAATCTGCTTACCAGGTATTCATCTGGTTAGTGTCCTTAGTCTATTCAGCTTCAGCACAAAGAAACATTTGGAGCAAGTTAGACCAATGCGGGGAAAAACCCTAACCGGTCGCCTGGGATTCAGCGGTCCCAAAGGCAGTCCCGAAGGTATTCTGGTCCAATGTATGGCTTTATAGGTCATAACCAACACTTTGAATTGTGACCGGAAACTGATTGGCAGGCTGCAGAGTGTTGATGAAACATGGGCATATCTGGGGAAGCCCATGATTGCTCTCGCAGCTGCATTCTGCACGATCTAAAGTTTCCGAACACTTTTCAAAGGTAGCCCCATGTGGAGCTTGTTACAGTAGTCGAACCTCGAGGTGATGAGGGCATGAGTGACTGTGAGCAATGAGTCCCGGTCCAAATAGGGCTGCAACTGGTGCACCAGGCAAACCTGGGCAAACGCCCCCCTCGCCACAGCCAAAAGATGGAGTTCTAATGTTAGCTGTGGATCGAGGAGGACACCCAAGTTGTGTACCCTCTCTGATGGGCTCAGTAATTCCCCTCCCCAGGGTAATGGATGGACAGATGGAATTGTCCTTGGGAGGCAAAACCCACAGCCACTCCGTCTTGTCAGGGTTGAGTTTGAGCCTGTTGACACCCATCCAGACCCCAACAGCCTCCAGGCACCGGCACTTCACTTCCACTGCTTCACTGACTGGACATGGAGTAACAATGAAAGAGCTTGAAAGCCAGTAAGATCTGGGAACATTGTTAGCAGCTGGTTAAGGCTAGAAAGAAACATTTGGAGAAAATTAGACCAATGGGGGAAAAAAACTTGCAAAGACTTAGGGCTTGGAAAATATTCTTAGCAGAGAGAAACAATGAAAGAATCTACAAGGTAAGAGCTAGGAAGATCGTTAGCGGCTAGATAGGGCTGGGGGAAAAAGCTACATTCAGAGGATAAGACACATCTGAATTTTCAACTTCTTTTAGAAATGAAAAAGGTGTATCTTATGCTCCGGAAAAAACGGTATATAGATACAGCCAATGAGCACCAAAGAGATCTAGCCTTGCTTTGACTTAAATAACTCAGCCCAGACAATCAATGTCCCCCCCCTCCCTATCCTGCCCTGCAAATGACTGATCTGGGGATAACATACTTATCCAACATTTAGAGCAGAAACAAAATACAAGAAAGATATGTGAAAATGGGGCCCATCTAGTGCTCTATCTCTGTAGCTTTTCACTCCCTGAAACTACACAGAGAGATGGGGGGTGGGGGGAAGGCGGGAATGGGTGAAGGATTTCCTACGGCCCCCTGATTCTGTTTGGAAAGACAGGAACAGGGAGGGAAAGAAAGCCTTCCAGCCTCTTTAGCAACAGCTGGGAGGACTAAGATGAGGAGAACTGGCTGGCTGCCCTGGTCACCCAAAATCATGGGCCGCCAACACATAAAAGTAAACGAACTGAGTGAAGGAGATTATTGGGTCAGATGTGTCATGGAAGCAGCAGCTGAGTATAATGTAACTTCATCCGTGGCCTTTTTTTACTCTCTGTTGTAACTTGTGTGAGGAATAAAATATTTCAAAAAATAAATAAATGACAGGGGAGCAACAGAATTTAACAACACAAACGCCTTATGCAAGATACTATCTCACCATTGCTGTGCCCAGTTTATTTATTTTTATTATTTATTTATTTATTATTTGGATTTGTATGCCGCCCCTCTCCGAAAACTCGGGGCGGCTCACAACAAGTGAAAAAACAATCCAATACATAATCCAATTAATTAAAATATTAAAAGTTTAAAAAAACCCTATACTAACATACACACACACACAAGCATACCATGTATAAATTCAGCGGGACCAGGGGGAGATGTTTAGTTTCCCCATGCCTGACGGCAAAGGTGGGTTTTGAGAAGTTTACGGAAGGCAGGAAGAGTAGGGCCAGTTCTGATCTCCGGGGAGAGTTGGTTCCAGAGAGTCGGTGCCGCCACAGAGAAGGCTCTCCCCCTGGGGCCCGCCAACCGACATTGTTTAGTTGACGGGACCCGGAGAAGGCCCACTCTGTGGGACCTAATCAGTCGCTGGGATTCGTGCGGCAGAAGGCGGTCTCGGAGATATTCTGGTCCGATGCCATGAAGGGCTTTAAAGGTCATAACCAGTTGTTATTTTGATCTCCATGGTCAGGGGCATACTGCCATGACCACTGCGACTGGTGTGCTGAGCACACAGCTTTGGTTCTCTTGCATGCGCAGGAAGCAAAAATGTGCTGAAATCTTACAAGGGGGTGCACATGCATGTGAGATTTTTGGAGATAATTTTTGCTCCTGCGCATGTGCAGAAGCACAAAATCACCGTAATCTCATGCACATGCATGTCCCCTCATGAGATTTTGCTTCTGCGCATGCGCACAAAGCAAAAATATTGAAAAATATGGTGGCAACCATAGGACTGGCATCAGTAACGGGCAGCCAAAAATTTTACTGCCACACTGTGGGTGTGGCTTATTTTGGGGGGGGGTATGGCTTAATGGTCATGTGACTGGGTGGGAGTGGCTTGCTGGCCACGTGAGCAGGTGGGAGTGGCTTGAATGATCATCATCGTTCAAGTGAATTGTTAAGTCCTCGACTGACAACTTCACCAGTGTCGCTCGCTGGGGTGACAATTTGCTTCGCGTTTCCCGCATTCTCCTTCCTGGCCTCGGTCACTCCCTGCCTCAGGCTGGGTAGCTAGGTGAACGGGTGCCAATCAGCTGTTGAGAAAAGACGGGGGAGGAAATGTCCCCCCTACAACTCCTGCCGGTGCTGGTCTCCCTGCCATTTTCCGAGGAAGAGGAGGAGGATGGGAGTGTGGGAGGGTCAGCTGGAGCTGGGCACACAGCTTCATTTATGTTGTGAGCTGCCCCAAGTCCTTGGAGAGGGGTGGCATACAAATCCAATAAATAAATAAATAAATTTCCACTGGTGGAACTGTTTTCCACGCCGTCCTGCTTGCTGCCCACCCTTGGTTGGAGTACTGTAATATACTTTATGGAGCTACCCTCGAAGAGGATAAAGAAACTTTCTAGATCACGGCTGTCAAAATCCCAACTCACAGGCCAGATGCATCAGGCTCTGGATCAGTTTAGCAAAGGGTGAAAAAGTCCTAATACATCACGTGGTGCCACCATGACAATGTGAGTTTGACACCCCTGTTCTAGATGAACACACATTACACCTCCGCTCCATAAGCTGCATTGGTTACCAGTCTGTTTGTGGCAGTATCGGGTTGCTACTGGTACGAATAAGGACTGCGCCCCTGTAGTGAAAATTGAACTGCGTACGCAGCTTCACTTCTGTTGGGGTTGCATGCCAGTGTCCCCACAAGATTTTGCTTCTGTGCATGTGCAGGAAGCAAAATCTCCCAAGGGGACACATGAGTGCATGCATGCATGAGATTTTGACTATTTTTTGCTTCTGCACATGCGCAGAAGCTGGGGAAAATAGCTGAAATCTCATGCACACACTCATCCCCTTGTGAGACTTTGCTTCCTGTGCATGTGCAGAAGCAAAATCTTGCTGGGATATACATGCACCCACATTAGAAGTAAAGCTGCACACACAGCGCACCAGTAGCAGCACAATCAGGAATCCGCCCCTGGTTTGCGGGTTGAATTTGAGTTCTGTTTTTTACCTTTAATGTTCTAGATTAGTGATGGCGAACCTTTTTTTCCTCAAGTGCCAAAAGATCATGGGCTGACGCTATCGCTCATGCACAAGTGCCCACACCGATAATTCAATGCCTGGAGAGGGCAAAAACAGCTTCCCCCACCCCCAGGAGGCCCCCCGGAGGCCAGAAATGGCCTGTTTCCCAACTTCTGGTGGGCCCAGTAGGTTCATGTTTTGTCCTCCACAGGCTCCAAATGCTTTCCTGGAGCTTGGGTGGGGGTAAAAACATCTCGAGCCACCCCAAGTCTTCGGAGAAGGGCGACATACAAGTCTAATAAATAATAATAATAATAATCTTCCTCCATCCCCCTAGAGGCACTCCTTGGGTGCCAAAAAAGCATGGGTGTGCACTATTGTGCATGTGCGAGTGCCCATACCCATAATCCAATGCCTGCAGAGGGCAAAAACAGCTTCCCCTGCCCCCAAGAAGCCTTCTGGAGGCCCATGTCTTGTTTCCCAAATTCTGGTGAGCCCAATAGGTGCGTGTTTTGCCGTCCCCAGGCTCCAAAGGTTTCCCTGGAGCTGGCAGAGGGTAAAAACGTCCTCCCCCATTCCCCTAGAAGCCAAAAATGCCCTCCCAGAGCCTTTGTGCTGGCCGGCACACACATGTGCTAGAGCTGAGCTAGGGCAATAGCTCGCGTGCCAGCAGATATGGCTCTGCATGCACCCGTGCCATAGGTTCGCCATCACTGTTCTAGATGGCATGTTATTTGAAGGACTTCCTCTCCTGGATTACATTTGCCTATCTCACCATATCCAGCAGAGGGAACATCTCTGAACTGGAGGCAGAAGAATGGAGAAATCTGTTTTAAAGTATGGTTCTCAGCATGATTCTATAGAAGCATTCCAAAGATATACTATTTTTTTCCTAAAATTTTAAGAGATTCACTATCCATCAAACCCTTCCATAAAGAATATATGAGACCAACATTTTTCCCATGGTTTGCCCTTATTTTATTTTATTTTTTTAAATACCCAAAGTGGGGAAAGAATTAAGCTGGAGAAAGACTGTAGGATTGAGAATATTACTTTAACCTGCTGCAATCTATATCTGAGCAAGATGCGAATAACTTATCTTCCTTTATGCTAATGGGAGATTTTCTCCCCCTCTAAATGTCACATCATCTCCTCAAGATCAGCCTCATAACTCTCTAAGTAAGGAAATATTAGGAGAAACATCTGAAGTACTCTTTACATCAGATACATGTTTAATCCTGGCCAAACTGAAAGGTACATGCAATGCCCAGTTCATGTGCCCAGTGACCCCTAGATAAATAAATGTGGATTGCAGAAGCAAACTAAGAAAACCAATTCTATTTTAGCATAAAAGACCTTGGAATACTAATATCGAATGACCTAAATGCTAAAGCCCACTGCAACAATATCGGCAAAAAAGCTTCTAGAGTTGTTAACCTGATCCTACGCAGCTTCTGCTCAGGCAATCTCACACTACTCACAAGAGCCTACAAAACTTTTTGCCAGACCCATCCTAGACTACTGCTCATCTGTCTGGAACCCATACCACATCTCAGACATCAACACCATTGAAAATGTCCAAAGATATTTCACCAGAAGAGCCCTTCACTCCTCCACTCGAAACAGAATATCCTACGAAAATAGCGCCGGCGGACTTACCTGCTGGCGGCGTTTGCAGGAGGGCCGGGCAGACACCGGACTCCTGGCGGCCGCCATCTTGGGTCTCTGCCGAAGTCTCGCGAGGCGAGACTTCGGCCGAGAGTCAGGCCGACGTGGCCTGACTGCTGACAGGTCCAGGCGGGACTTGCCGGCCCTATTTAAGGGCGTGCAGGCCCGGGCTCAGCCTTTTCGCCCGGACCATTGCAGCTGAGCAGACACTCGGCTGAGTGCCTGCTTGGGGTAGCCATTTTGGACGGCCTCGTGTTGCGGCCGCCATTTTGGCTTTGGCGAAAAGAGAGCTACAGCGCGGCGGGAGCCGTTTTGGACTGTGGAGCCGGCATCGGCTGGTCTCCGCCTCCGGTTTGCTCGCTCCGGTTTCCCCCGGGATTGGGGGGGTCATGGGGGGTGCCCGTTGGGTGGCACGGCTTGGCGCTTCCCTCCTGGGGGGGTATTCGCAGCTCTACAGGGGCATTCACCCAGGGTGGGCTATCTCCTCTCCGGGCCCTTAATAAAGGGGGTGGGCAGTGAGGCTTCTCTGCCACCGCTGGGGGGGTTGGCCTGCCGAGGGGCCTCCACTGGTAAGGCCTGGGGGATTGGTGTCGGCCTTGCTTCCCAGCAAGAGCCCTTTGGTTGAAGGGTGGTATAAAAGATATAATAGACAATACTAATAAGGGTATGGCCCCAAAGAAGAGGCAAGCTCGGGTCCCTCCGGCCCAACCAGCTGTGCGGCCTAGGAGGGCTCTTAGGCCTTCTGCCCGGGCTCGGGCTAGCATGGAGGGGCCCTCTGGGGTGGTCCCACCAGAGGGGGTGGTGGGGTTTTTGCCCACAGCCCCTCACCCCGATGTTTCTCCCTCTCTTTCTTGGGCCAGGGTCCTGGAGAGGTTGGACGAGTTGGAGCATTGGCGGTCCGGATCGGGCCCGGGCGGGCCCCCCCTGCCTGCGGCGGCGGCCTGGGGAGGAGATCCGGAGGAGGAAGTAGCCCAGGCCGGGCAGATGGCCCAGGCCGGGCAGATGGCCCAGCCCGGGCAGATGGCCCAGTCAGGGCAGATGGCTGCGTTGCAGGGCCCTGCATGGATGGGCCCCCCGTGGATGTCATCCACCCCGTACGGGACAGGTGAGTCTGCACCACTCATGTCCACCACTTCGCTCCTTCCCTTACCTGGTTCAGGGCTTAGCCCTATGTTTGGGTCATAGTTGGGTATGTTAATTTATGCTAATTTAATTGAATAAATTATGCTAATTTATTATTAATAAAAATGACCCAGTTTAAATCCAGCTCTTGTGTCCGTGTCGTTACTCCGTCTCTTCTGCAATAGCGCCGGTGGACTTACCCGCTGGCGGTGTTTGCAGGAGGGCCGGGCAGACACCGGACTCCTGGCAGCCGCCATCTTGGATCTCTGCCGAAGTCTCGCGAGGCGAGACTTCGGCCGAGAGTCAGGCCGACATGGCCTGACTGCTGACAGGTCCGGGCGGGGCTTGCCGGCCCTATTTAAGGGCGTGCAGGCCCGGGCTCAGCCTTTTCGCCCGGACCATTGCAGCTGAGCAGACACCCACCCGCCCTCCCTATTTTGCAGTGTGCTATTGTGGGTCGCCCCAGGGGGCCGAATGGGAATTTTTTGCGGCTTTGCCTTTTAGCCGGGCCATTTTTTCGCCCATTCCACACTGGGGAGATGGATGTGCGGTTAGGGGGTGCTTGCACCTGTTAGGCTAATTGGCTTACCTTTGGTCATTTGGGTAGGCAGGTTAGGGGCGGAAAACTGGGTGGTGGTTTAGCAACTGCGTGTTCTCCTTTGGGCATCTTTGGGGATGATTGACAGGTTCTCTCCAAGCTTGTGGTAGAAGCGACCTGAGCAGTTGGGAGGAACCTGTCTTTGGGTCCTGCACCTTTAAGTCCCCTGTTAGGGGTTAGCCGGCGGGACCCCCCTCATGCAAGTGCATGGCAGGGTCTCAGCTGAGGGAGGGGTCCCTCACCTGGACTAGCATGGAGCTACGCCCATAAGTTGCCCAGGAAGTTTATCTGACGTCATTTTCTGCCACGGAAGCATTTGTTTGACCCTGCAGGTCCATTGTTTGGGTCATAGTTGGGTATGTTAATTTATGCTAATTTAATTGAATAAATTATGCTAATTTATTATTAATAAAAATGACCCAGTTTAAATCCAGCTCTTGTGTCCGTGTCGTTACTCCGTCTCTTCTGCAATAGACTAACAATCCTGGGCTTACAAAGCCTAGAACTACGGCGCCTAAAACACAATTTTAGTATTGCCCACAAGATGCAACGTCCTACCAGTCAATGACTACTTCAGCTTCAACTGCAACAACACAAGAGCACGCAACAGATTCAAACTTAATACGAATCGCTCCAAACTTGACTGTAAAAAATATGATTTCAACAATCGAGTTATCGAAGCGTGGAACTCATTGCCGGACTCAATTGTGTCAACCCCTAACCCCCAACATTTCTCCCTTAGACTCTGCACGATTCACCTCTCCAGGTTCCTAAGAGGCCAGTAAGGGGCGTACATAAGTGCACTAGTGTGCCTTTCGTCCCCTGTCCAATTGTCTTTCCTTTCTCTCACTTATCATATATATTTTCTTTCTTTCATATATCCTTTCCTCTAAGTTCACTTTACCCTTATATATATTACTACATGTCTATTTTTCTTCCTATGTATTTTTGTATTGGACAAATGAATGAATGAATAAATAAATAAATAAATAAATAAATAAATAAATGATGAACTCGGTCCAACCAACCAGTTGTTATTTTAATTTGCTCTTGATTTGTATGTTTGACTGGTCCCTGTGCAAAGCTTTCAATGAACCGTTTTATTTTCTTTTACCCTAGAATAAATATAATCAGATTGGGTATACGGTAACACACCTCGATAAATATGTCTTAGCTGTGCTTGACCATATTTAAATTACCCAGAATTTGCATCCTGGGATGAAGCACGTTTCAAATCATTAAGAAAGTTTATTGCTGCCTTGCAACTTAACTGATTTACTAGACTTTGAGGGACAACCCTCATTTCTTTGTCCTGTTGCACGTTCTACCCAGGCGCTCTTTCTCACTTTCTCTAACTTGGCAGCTCTTTCAACATATTGCAGATCTGTTATATTACTTTTGCTACAAAGGGCCCTAAAGTGAGATGAGATTTACAGCTAAGTGCGCACAAGAATACATCAATACAGCAGACATTTATGGGTAAAGAAAGGAATACCGCACACAACTCACAAAGGTTCTTCTTTCTACATGTATTCAGCCCTGATAAAAGTGGAGTGAGAAAGCAAGCTATTGTAAATTGCTGAATAGGGCGTTCTTCCTTCGTTTCATGAATTTCACTGGAAGTGTGTGTGTGTGTGTGTGTGAGAGAGAGAGAGAGAGAGAGAGAGAGAGAGATTTGCTGATAAATGAAAAGGAAGGAAGACTAGTATATATCTATTTTGAGCTCTTTTGCTTTCTTCTGCTAGCCATACCCATACCGGGATTTGAACCCATAGGGTCTGCCTTGCAAGACACCAGCTTTAACCTCTAGACCATAGACTCACCTCCGTTTCAACTTTCATCAGGGAAGAGACACATGATTTTGTTTTCTGTCAAATCACACTGGTATACCGAAATATGGGAGAAAGCTGACAAACTGTAATCTGGTGGCTCCGACCCTCTGGAACCAGGTCCCCTCAGAGATTAGGATTGCCCCCACCCTCCTTGCCTTTCGGAAACTCCTTAAAACCCACCTCTGCCATCAGGCATGGGGGAATTGAAATATCTCCCCCTTGCCCATGTAGTTTCTGTGTATGATTCTGTGTGCTTGTTTTTTATATATTGGGGTTTCTTTTGGATTTTTTAACCTAAAACTGTAATTTAGATTGCTAAATATTAGATTTGTTACTATGTATTGTTTTTTACCATTGTTGTGAGCCGCCCCGAGTCTACGGAGAGGGGCGGCATATAAATCCAATAAATCTAATCTAATCTAATCTACATGGGTAACATATTTTTGCTGATAAGTGAAAAGGAAGGGAGAGTAGTATAGATCTATTTGTGTGTGTAAACACACACACACACACATACACGTGTGTAAGAATCTTGGCGACATTTCAATGAGGTCCCACTCATCATCTTCAGGCTGGTGTCAACTTTGTGAGTTGAAGTCCACAAGTCTTAAAGTTGTCAGGGTTGGAGACCCCTGTTCTAGTGGCAGGGAGCCATCTGTCTTTGGTTAACTTTCTCTGGCCCATTGAAGAGCCCAGGCTGATCCTCCTTGGCCATTATGTTAATCATGAAGGCAAGAATAGAGTGTCCTTCCTTTGTCCTATGCAGTCTTGCTGATGGATGAGACAGCAATCACATGATAATATAATATTTTTTTAGCTCTGTAAAAAAAACAAAAGGAAGAGGCCATGTCTCTTTTCCCTTCCCTGTGCTGTTAGTGACAATGGAAGCTGTTCTTTTCTTTTAACTTTTAGATGGTGTCAAAGGGAAGTAACAGGGGATCCGAAGAATCTCTCATCCCATTATAGAAGAGTCTGATTCAAGATCATGTTTCTATTTAAGACTTAAAGCAAAGAGACGCACACTGTCACTCAATGACTTGAGATAAGGCAGCAAAAGCACCCAGAATTTATCAGCTAGGCATTCAAAAAATTGCTTCCAGTTTATAATACGACATTTACTCAAGAGAGTAAAGAGAGATAAGACATTCCTTGTAGTTTCTGAGAAAAAAGGGAAGCAAGAAAGACATAATTTTAACTTAATAGCAAGTGGCCCATGGAAGCTGTTTCATTTGATACTGAACCCCTCCCCCCCAGTTTTATAAGACACGGCTCTTACCCAATGATAATAGTAAGATATTTATTTTATTTATTTATTCATTTGTCCAATACACAAATACATAGGAATAAAAATAGACATGTAGTAATATATATAAGGGTAAAGTGAACTTAGAGGAGAGGATATATGAAAGAAAGAAAATATATATGATAAATGAGAGAAAGGAAAGACAATTGGACAGGGGACGAAAGGCACATCAGTGCACTTATGTACACCCCTTATTATTATAGTATAATAGTTAGTAAGAAAAGGGTAAAAAATGATTAAATTGGCTAGTCAGTGTTATTATAGTTATAGACCAGTAATGTGCTTCCAATTTCTCCACCAATTTAAGCTCAGGATATGGAGCAAAATATGATTTGAAGTCTATGAAATCAACAAAGATGGAGAGTGTGTTGTAGGAGGAACATTTTTAAGTTAGGTGGCAGTGTACAAAGCAGTACACTTTACATTTTTGATATCATTCTATATCAGAGGTCTCCAACCTTGGCAACTTTAAGACTTGTGGACTTCAATTCCCAGAGTTTCTCAGTCAGCAAAGCTCAAAGTACATAGATGTTCTGTACTCAGAGTAACATCCTTCAGCATAATTAAATTAAACCATATGTTTTCCATGCAATTGGCAGTTTAATTCATCTCTTGATTTAAAGATGGGTAATAGCCAAGTCTTTCAAATTCTTATACCCTCCTGCCATATGTTATCTTTGTTCCTTTCCAATTCTTTATATTTAATGGTCCTATTGGGCTAATTGCTTAACCTTGTGATTATGATACTGTATTCTATCATCCCACTAATCTCTACTGATAAATTATATTTTAATGGGTAAATTCAAATTCATTCTGAAATATTTAACCACTTAGTTGGACATCGAATCTAAAAAGTCCATGAGAATTATTTCAGAATAAACACACATATATGTATTCTTTGTTTTTCACATCATTCTCCATTGGGGGGGAGGGCGTGTGCGTGTGTGTGCGCGTGCACACAGAGAGAGAGAGAGAGAGAGAGACTTTCGTACCAATTTATGCCATCCCATGACATAACTGGATTTGAATTCAAACAAGTACCAGTTTAGTTAAAATTTTAGTGAAAATATTTACCGACCCTTCACATCCTGGACACAAATTGTTTCAACTCCTACCCTCAAAACATCACTACAGAGCACTGCACACCAAGACAACTAGACACAAGAACAGTTTTTTCCTGAACGCCATCACTCTATTAAACAAATAATTCCCTCAACACTGTCAAGCTTTTTACTAAGTCTGCACTTCTATTTGCCTTGGACGGGAAATGAACACTCGGACACCAAGCTGGGTAAAATGGGTCACTTTATTAAATATTAACAGAAAGACCTGCAGGGGTCACTAAATGGGGCGGAGTTTCCTGAACACAACATACTTGGGCAACTTAAATGGGCGTTACTCCATGCCTGGTCAGGGTGAGGCGTGTCCCGCCTACTCCCGACCCGAAAGCCACGCCCAGCATGTGGGAGGGCTCGCCTTGCATGACCCGGAACCGGAAATGACGTAGGTAAGCCCCAAGGGCACCCCCTACACATCTCTCTGTCCGTGGAGGAAGCTTGAGTTGTGCAATGGGGGTGCCAATCATCTTACAAAAGATGCCCAAAGGAGAACACACTGATACCCTTTCCGCCCCGTTTCTGCCATATAGTGACCAAGAATATAAACATCCAATTGCTGAATCAGAACCTATTTACATACAGATGCACCCCGTAACCACAAATCCTTACCCTCTTCCAGGATGGAGTAGGCGAAAAACAATCTGTAGCAAATGCCCTAAGACTGCAAAAATTCCTACTCGGCCCCAAACCAGGCGACCTATAAAAACATCCTGGATTGAGCGGAGGGTGGGTGGGTGTCCATTTTGTGGCCAGCTCATCGGCAAGGGAAGCTGGGGGGGGGGGGCAAGCAAGCCCTGATAAAGGGCACATGCCCCGCCCCTCGGCTTTCCCAGAATGCCCGAGCGGCCGCTGATTGCTCAGAGGCGTTCCCGCGCTATCGCGGGGAACGCCCCCCAGCTGATGGGGGAGCCGAGTTGGTTCCCGCCATCGGCAATTTTCGGCCAGGCGATATTTCGCCTGGCCTCTCATTTGCCTTGGACGGGAAATGAACACTCAGACACCAAGCTGGGTAAAATGGGTCACTTTATTAAATATTAACAGAAAGACCTGCAGGGGTCACTAAATGGGGCGGAGTTTCCTGAACACAACATACTTGGGCAACTTAAATGGGCGTTACTCCATGCCTGGTCAGGGTGAGGCGTGTCCCGCCTACTCCCGACCCGAAAGCCACGCCCAGCATGTGGGAGGGCTCGCCTTGCATGACCCAGAACCGGAAATGACGTAGGTGAGCCCCAAAGGCACCCCCTTCACACCTCTCTGTCCGTGGAGGAAGCTTGAGTTGTGCAATGGGGGTGCCAATCATCTTACAAAAGATGCCCAAAGGAGAACACACAGTTGCTACTGATACCCTTTCCGCCCCGTTTCTGCCACAGCAGGGGGTCAGATCTCTATCTTGGCCCCCTGCTCCCCGCCTAAGCCTGCCCCAGCTCACGCAGGCACCACTGCAGGTCTGTGTAAAAATTGCCACTCCTGACATCTTCCTAAATTGACCCAGTGAAAGCTAGGGGGGTTTAAAAACACATGCCCGTGTGTCAGATCACTTTGCCTCCCCCTGCCATGTTAACCCATATCCTGGTCCCGTCAACAGCTGTTGGTGTGACGACGACTCCGCATCCCCTCCATGTGGGGGTATCAGAACCACACACCACGGCCGTAGGCCCCGTAAGACCGGTGGTTCACCATAACATGACATCACTGTGCCAAGTCCTTCACCGACACCAGGTCGTTGCCACCCGTGTGCAACACCAGCAATCTGTTCCATATGCTCTGCAAGCCCCGGGGGACTGCCATGACTTGACGCCACTGAGCCAAGTCCTTCACCATCACCAGGTCATTGCCACCCGTGTGCAACACCAATAATCTGGGTCCAGCCCATCACTGCTCCCGACTTTTCACAACGGAAGAGACCCGTCTCCAACGAAGACCTCCGAGCTCGAGCCTTTCCGCTGAAGCCCCAGTGACTCAGCAACCTCCACATTCCTGAAAATAATGTTGCAGCTCAACGTTCAGCCGCCAAGCCACGCTGTGGCTGCAGTTCACTACTATGGGCAACGGAAGGGCAGCTCCTTCGCAGTTCGCACGTAACAAAGTGGAGCAGGGCCAGGACCTAGAGAAACAATAAGGATACAAAGACAGTGTTAGCCACCTGATCCCAAAAGCGCTTGTACTCAGGTGCTTTGAATCTACTTCATGAAAGCCACTGACTTCCATCTACCACCGGATTCGTTACTTTGCTGAGAACTTGTTGAAACCTGCATTCAGTATTGTTGAGGAAATACCCCCCGATATCCTGCCGATCCTCTTGTAATGGCCCATAACTGTTATTTATTCAGTGGAGGCCTGTCTTATGGTAAAAAAGGCACCATTCCTTGGCTTCAGCGTTTTACTTGCACTGAGTCCATCATACCCCGGCATATATCCTTGGTTGATATACCTGGCCAGTGCTCAATCCACCATCTGCGTTACTGGTCAGCCACCATGCGTAACCAACGCGGCTGCCGCAGCCCCAATTTAACATCAGTTTGCAGGCCCAGGGAACCTTGCATGATCCACTACTATGCGATCATGACAGCACCTTGCAGACCTACCATGTCCCAAAGGCCATTTTTATGGCTGTCGTGTGAAACAGCCTCGCCTCATTGGATGAGGATCTGGGTCTCATCCAATGACCGCTGCCCCTGAAACTGGGCAATGTATAGCGGCTTACTAATTTCTCCCCAATCTGAGTCCTTTCCTTGGACCATCTCTTGATCATTCCCACTATCCTCAAATAGTTTGACACCAAGGTCTTTTGTTAGGAGAGCTAAGCCCACCTGTTGCCCCTACATGATGGCATGTAACCATGTGGTCCAACCTGCACTCCTTTGCTTGAGCGATGGCGCCGTCCACCAATTCTGGTTACCCTGCGCCCCAGCCTATGCCATGTGGCTGCCAACCGCCTGCCCATGCACACATACTCCCTGTTAATGGATTGGGCCTCCTGTTGCTGTCTTGCTTCCCTCCACCGATGGGCCAGCTGTACACCATAGTCGCAGACCCATGTTCCTGTGTTCCTCTCAGGTAATCATAATACTCTTCCTCCAGCATTATAATGCCAGGGTGATTAGCCAATATGCTCCGCGGCCCTGCCTGCTCACCCAGGGAGTAGAATAATTGCAAGAAATTTATGAAGATAAGCAAAGGCCCCATGCCAATGCTTTCTTTACCATTAGCGCATGGATTAGCTTTACC
The DNA here is from genome assembly GCF_031021105.1 of Erythrolamprus reginae. Classification (NCBI taxonomy): domain Eukaryota; kingdom Metazoa; phylum Chordata; class Lepidosauria; order Squamata; family Dipsadidae; genus Erythrolamprus; species Erythrolamprus reginae. The sequence continues at coordinate 79,380,676 of NC_091952.1, read as the reverse complement.
AACATGACTTAATCAATATAACCATAATATCAATTGTACCAAGCTGACCCCATGACTTCAATATTGTTTATGATAATAACATTTTCTAAATTATTATTCACTAAAACAATTAATATAATGCTTAATAACTCATATTAAGCTAAAATCAGCTGAAGCGTGCATTTGATTCAGATAACCTCAATGCTTAGCGTTCTTGCAAGCACCCCATTTCAGTAAGTGACTACACCATTCCTTATGAACAAACTAAAGGGGCTGAGATAAACTGACTAATTTATTTATTTATTTATTTATTCGATTTTTATGCCGCCCTTCTCCTTAGACTCATGGCGGCTCACAACATGTCAGCCATAGCACTTTTCAAACAGAGCCAGGCAATTGCCCCCCACAATCCGGTTCCTCATTGTCTTAATCCTGAGGGGATTAACCAGAAATTAGGAGATTTCCAACCTTCAGCATGGTAATGACATGGGGATCTGCAGGCTGTAGTTATGATTAATAGTGTCTTTCAGTTTCGCTGGTACAGAAAAAGGCCTGCTACCAAGTGCACCCGTACTGTTATAGACCTCAGTACAATTTTACATTTGGAAATGTGGCAAAATTCAGAATATTAGTAGCACCATTCATGGAGACATAATGACTTCCATGCGCAACTGCTCCAGGCTCCGGCACATCATGAAAATAATAATAATAATAATAATAATAATAATAATAATAATAATAATAATAATAATAATAATAATAATATTACCCAGGAGCAAGCACATAAAACCCTGTTACCAAGTAATCCCTTAGTGCAGTACATCACTAGTTAAGTATGGCCATCAAATTAACAAGGATAATTCCTCAGGAAAAGGGGATGGGGCCTATTTGACCAGGAGGATTGCCATTAAGCCAACTTGAAAGTGAAGAGGAAACATACAAAAGTAAACCTCCGGCCTGATAACATGTATATATTCTTGACAAAAGCTTTAATAAGCAAATTTTACTATGTCAGGTGTAGAACATAGCTCACTATATTCCACTTCCTATAACACTTTATATTAACACTGTCGACCCTTATTAAAGCGTGAGAGCAATTATTTATGTATTTATTTTAAATTGAGGGTAAGGGAGCAGCATGAGGCTATATTTACTTACCGCCTAATAACCTAATTGCTATTTTCAATGCGGTAAAGAAACATATGCCAGACCTGTCTGCCAAATAGCTTCTTAGGTCCCCATTCCACCGTGCTTCAAAGAAAGGCCAAGATATATTTCTGCACGGTGCTCTCAGTAGGCGATCCTTACATAGGAAGAAACAAATCCTTTTATATTCAGCAGCGCTGTTCCAAATGGAGTGCAGAGGTATATGTTTGATAAAAGTGTAATAAAGATTAACAGTCTCCCAAGTAGCAGAAAGCCTTCATCATTTGTTGTAGTGTTTCTGCTAAACCCGCTTATGAGCAGAAGCCAAGGTTTTAACTGCAAAGTTGCTGTCAGAAGCCAGCTAAGTCCCCTGACGCTATGATGAACAAAAGGGGCCAAGGTCTATAGTAATGCTACCGTCTTTTGATCACTAAAAGCCATTTTCACTGACAAAGCAGTCTTTCCATAGACCCAGTTGCTCAAACCCCACCTAACCTGGTTTCATGGCTACTATCCCTGATTGATATTGTCCCTCTTGTGAGAAAATGCCATAGGAGGGCACCATTATCCACTGGTATGAAAGAACTGTTAACAAATGGTAGTGAGACCGTGCTGCTGAAAAGCATTTCCGAATATGAAAGTTTTAATCCCCTTACCATTTCTATGTCCACCACATTATGGCTCAATTATAAATCTTGTTCTAACCAGTGCTCAAAACCTAGTGGCTTGTTTGGCCTACAGGAGCATTATTTCTCACTAAAAATTGCCTTAAAGGGATGCTCACAGTGCCCTGTGGAATTGGTGGGGCGCACAGAGGGGGGGGTTTGCCCCACCACCCCCGCTGTCATATCACAACCCATGTGTTGTGCCCCCCCAGTAAATTAGTTTAATTGCAAATTAATTCATTTTAAGCTCACTCAATTCAAATATATTAACTTAATAAATTAAATCATTTTGATAATTCATTAAGCACATTCAAGTTTACCTGCTTAAATAAATTAAATCGTTTTAATTTGTCCATCTTTGTCCCAAGCAATTCAAGTATACTTAACTTTACAAGATTGAAACATTTCAATTCCGCCATTTTATGCACAATCAAATCAAGTAAACCAACTTAAATAAATTAAGGCATCTTAGGATGGATATATGTTTATCCCAGGTATGTTTAAATTCAGTTACTATGGATTTACCAAACATGTCTGCTGGAAGTTTGTTCCAAGCATCTACCATTCTTTCAGTAAAATAATATTTTCTCACATTGCTTCCAATCTTTCGCCTATTAATTAAGAACGCTTATTTCAGGAGCAGATGAAAAAGAGGGAAGGGGATCTTAAATTAATCTTAAACTAATTTTACTAGCCACTGTGCAGGCAAAAAATAACTGAACTGAATATGTGAAAACAGATCCACTCATCTGCCTCTAATTGATCTCACTGATCCTATTGATCAAAATGATTGGAATCATCACAAGTATTCATGTTATTTCTTTTTCCAGCAGTTCAATTTGGAAAGGGTGATTTTGAACAGAAAAACACAACCTTCTAAGGCTACTTTTAGAAGAGCAAACATTGAAAAGAGCAACAGTAATCACTGAATTCAATTCTCTTGCTCAGTGCAGGAAGACAAATGAAAACAGATGGGGGCCCAGCTCTCATGTAGCCCATTGAGGGAAAGGGAAGTACCAGGGTAGCTGGTCGCCCTGTGTGCGGCCCGCCCGAGACCCCCGCATTCGGCACACAAACCACGTGGGAGGAGGGGGAAAAAGGCTCCCCGCTGCTGCCGCTCACTCCCCAGCGCTCGCTCTGGCCGCCCGGCACTGGAAAGCTCCGAGACCGTTGCCAGCCGGGCCGTCGGAAATCACAATCCAAGCTGGCGAAGCCTCTGCGTGCCCCACCGCCACCTACACGAGTTGGGGGGGAGCCGGAGCCGCCGCCCCCCGCAAGCCATTCGCCCACCTTCCCCCTCTTCCCAAGCAAAGCAAATCTGAGCTGCCCCTGGCGACCGCCAGCAATCCCAGGGGCTCCGAAAAAGGATGCATCGAGGAGAAAGGTCTCGTTGGTCCGTTTTGCGGCGAGCTCGTCGGCAAGGGAAGCCGGGGGGGGGCAAGCAAGCCCTGATAAAGGGCACACGCCCCGCCCCTCGGCTTTCCCAGAATGCCCGAGCGGCCGCTGATTGCTCAGGAGCGTTCCCGCGCTATCGCGGGGAACGCCCCCCAAGCTGATGGGGGAGCCGAGTTGGTTCCCGCCATCGGCAATTTTCGGCCAGGCGATATTTCGCCTGGCCTCTCATTTCTACTAGTTTTTTTCTCATCATTCCTATCATCCTTTTCCTCCCACTTATGACTGTATGACTATAACTTGCTGCTTGTATCCTAAGATTTTTATTAACATTTATTGTTTCTTCATTAAGTGTTGTGCCTCATGATTCTTGACAAATGTATCTTTTTCTTTTATGTACACTGAGAGCATATGCACCAAGACAAATTCCTTGTGTGTCCAATCACACTTCACCAATAAAGAATTCTATTATTGACTTCTTACTTCCATTTTCTGTAAAATCTTCACATTTTGTTTCTTTTCTTATCCCCACTTCATCCTAAATCATTAGCAATCCTATAATGCAACCAAAGTATTGGATTTCAGAAAAACAAATTTTAATGCAATGGGAGAATATTTAGATAATGAATTAAAGGGGAGGGATAAAATGGCAGGAGCGAGCATCCAGTGGACTGTATTAAAAAAGGCCATCTTAAAAGCCACTGGACTGTATGTAAGACAAATAACTAAAGGTAAAAGGAAGAAGAAACCGCTATGGTTTAGCAATGGTGTAAGGGCTATAGTCAATGAAAAAAAGGCTGCCTATAGGAGGTATAAAGAGTCTGGAAGTATAGCTGATAGGGAGGTATATAAAATGAGACAGAAGGAGGCGAAACAGATAATATATGCTGCTAAAGCCTCAAAAGAGGAAGAAATTGCCAAATCTGTAAAGAAGGGGGATAAAACCTTCTTCAGATATATTAATGATAAGAAGAAGAAAAACTGCGGCATCACGAAGCTTAGTACCGGGAATAATACATGCATTAATGGGAATAAGGAGATCGCTGACCATTTCAATAGCTACTTCTGTTCAGTTTTCTCAAAAGACACCTTACAAAATAATACTATAGAGGGATATAGCATTGCTTCCAGCTGTACGGATTCAGCTCCAGTGATCTTAGAAGCCGATGTCTTAGAAGAACTTGAACGATTAAAGATAAATAAGGCAATGGGTCCAGATGGCATCCACCCCAGAGTTCTTAGAGAACTCAGATCTGTCATTGCTACCCCCCTGACTGATTTGTTTAACCAATCCTTGTTAACAGGAGAAGTTCCCGAGGATTGGAGAATGGCCAGTGTTGTGCCTATTCACAAGAAGGGCAGTAGAGAAGAAGCTGGTAACTACATCAGTTGTAGTTAAAATGATGGAGACTCTACTCAAAAAGAGGATAAATCAGCACCTAAAAAACAATAACTTATTAGACCCAAATCAGCATGGCTTTACTGAAGGCAAATCATGTCAGACTAATCTCATTGATTTCTTTGACTATGTCACAAAGGTGTTGGATGAAGGTGGTGCCGTGGATATTGCCTACCTGGACTTCAGCAAAGCCTTTGATACGGTTCCACATAAAAAGCTGATAGATAAATTAGTGAAGATTGGACTTAATCCCTGGATAGTTCAATGGATTTGCAGCTGGCTGAAGCGTAGATATCAGAGAGTTATTGTTAATGGCGAGTATTCTGAGCAGAGTCAGGTTACAAGCGGTGTGCCACAAGGATCTGTTCTGGGTCCTATTCTTTTTAATATATTTGTGAGTGACATAGGGGAAGGTTTGGTAGGGAAGGTTTGCCTATTTGCCGATGACTCTAAAGTGTGCAATAGGGTTGATATTCCTGGAGGCGTCTGTAATATGGTAAATGATTTAGCTTTACTAGATAAATGGTCTAAGCCAGAGGTCCCCAACCGCCGGTCCGCGGACCGGGACCGGGCCGTTGGGGTTTTCCAGCCAGTCCGCGGCACCGCTGCCCTCCCGGCAGAGGACATTATGCAGGACAGGATGGGGCGTCGGGCAGGGCGGGGAGAATCAGGAGGCTCCTTTGGCGGCTGGGGGCTGCCTGGCTTTGTGATTTTGGCTGGGGGGGAGTTAGGAAGGTCCTACTTCTCCCCCCCCAGCCAAAAACTCAAAGCCTATCTGCTGGATACGGGCGATGAGCGGGACGAGCGGCGCCGAAGCCGGTGGCTGTGGCAGCTGCTGCAAGAGGCTTCCGCGCCGCTCTGTCCCACTCATCGCCCGTATCCAGCAGATAGGCTTTGAGTTTTTGGCTGGGGGGGGGGAAGTAGGACCTTCCTAAGTCCCCCCCAGCCAAAAACTCAAAGCCTATCTGCTGGATACGGGCGATGAGTGGGACAGAGCGGCGCGGAAGCCTCTTGCAGCAGCTGCTACAGCCACCGGCTTCCGCGCCGCTCGTCCCACCCATCGCCCGTATCCAGCAGAAGCTGCTGCCCGAGTGCTCTTGGCCGGTGGGATTCAAAGTGCTGGGGTGGGGGGTGTCCCAGCAGGAGGCGAAGCACTGGGGTGGGGGGGCTGTCGGGACACCCCCCACCCCAGCACTTTGAATCCCGCCGGCCAAGAGCACTCAGGCAGCAGCTTCTGCTGGATACGGGCGATGGGTGGGACGAGCGGCGCGGAAGCCGGTGGCTGTAGCAGCTGCTGCAAGAGGCTTCCGCGCCGCTCTGTCCCACTCATCGCCCGTATCCAGCAGATAGGCTTTGAATTTTTGGCTGGGGGGTGGAGGACCTTCCTAACTCCCCCCCCAGCCAAAATCACAAAGCCAGGCAGCCCCCAGCCGCCAAAGGAGCCTCCTGATTCTCCCCGTCCTGTGGAGAAGTGTGGAGGGCTGCGTCGCTAAGCTCCACCCCTCCATAACCCCACCCCCATATGACCAAAGCCCCACCCCCCGGGCCGTGGAAAATTGGTCTAGCTTAAAGCCGGTCCCTGGTGCAAAAAAGGTTGGGGACCTCTGGTCTAAGCAATGGAAACTGCAGTTTAATGTTTCCAAATGTAAAATAATGCACTTGGGGAAAAGGAATCCTCAATCTGAGTATTGTATTGGCAGTTCAGTGTTGGCAAATACTTCAAAAGAAAAGGATTTAGGGGTAGTGATTTCTGACAGTCTCAAAATGGGTGAACAGTGCAGTCAGGCGGTAGGGAAAGCAAGTAGGATGCTTGGCTGCATAGCTAGAGGTATAACAAGCAGGAAGAGGGAGATTATGATCCCGCTATATAGAATGCTGGTGAGACCACATTTGGAATACTGTGTTCAGTTCTGGAGACCTCACCTACAAAAAGATATTGACAAAATTGAACGGGTCCAAAGACAGGCTACAAGAATGGTGGAAGGTCTTAAGCATAAAACGTATCAGGAAAGACTTAATGAACTCAATCTGTATAGTCTGGAGGACAGAAGGAAAAGGGGGGACATGATCGAAACATTTAAATATATTAAAGGGTTAAATAAGGTCCAGGAGGGAAGTGTTTTTAATAGGAAAGTGAACACAAGAACAAGGGGACACAATCTGAAGTTAGTTGGGGGAAAGATCAAAAGCAACATGAGAAAATATTATTTTACTGAAAGAGTAGTAGATCCTTGGAACAAACTTCCAGCAGATGTGGTAGATAAATCCACAGTAACTGAATTTAAACATGCCTGGGATAAACATATATCCATCCTAAGATAAAATACAGAAAATAGTATAAGGGCAGACTAGATGGACCATGAGGTCTTTTTCTGCCGTCAGACTTCTATGTTTCTATCTACTTTTCAATAGTCCACTAAACCAGGATTACTTGCCCAATTTCTGTAATTGTTATATTTCCATTGGCTTTAAAAAGGTTCTTCATATCCTAGCTGTCTGATAAAACATTACATTTCTCCTTGCTAACAACTTGTACAGCTGAGGTCTCTTTTTATTTATTTAAACAGTGCTGATTCTTATTAAATGATCAGACAAGACAACTTTCATTTTAGGATAATTGAATGGAGTTGATTCAGAAAAAGTTTTATTAAGTGGGACAATTATTTTTTGTTGGCCTGCTTGAAAATTATGCATGCACTGCAGATATGTATCAGTGTTAAATTGGTCAAAGCCAGAATGTTTACATCCTAAGTCATGGGAAAGAAATATTGGAGAAGCCAGTCATACATCTTAGAAGAAATAACAGCTGCTTAAAGACACTCATAGATCATTTCTGCTATGACCTATTATAGACCTAGCAGACAATCTACTTCCCTTATTCCACAGCATAATCATGTGTATCTTTCAATAATGATAGTAATGATTGTTTTTAAAAAAAAAAAATGTTTAAATGTTGCACATTTCTTCAATTTTTCATAAATCTCATTTTTCTGGTGAAAGTTGCTGTATCAGTTAAACAATTTTCATAATAATCTTTTTCCTCGCCATGTTTACAGTCTCCTCCATCTTCTTACTTATTTTTGTATGTGTTTATTCTATCTTTTTGGTAACGGCACAATGCAGAAGACATAGGGGTTTTATTCTCTTTCAACCCTGGAAGACTTTGGATCAGTGCTCAGAACCAGGCTGCCTCACAGGATCGTTGTACAAAAGTATAGGTCTAGGAAATATTCCATACTGTATGTTACTTTGAACTTCTATATGAAAGGTGGGACATCAGTCTCACAAACAAATAAATAGCCACCAATAAATAAAATGAGCTTTAATAATAAGCTTCTGCTCTGGCAATCTCACACTACTTACCAGAGCTTACAAAACTTTTGCCAGACCCATCCTCGAATACAGCTCATCTGTTTGGAACTCATATCGCATCTCAGACATTAACACCCTTGAAAATGTCCAAAGATACTTCACCAGAAGAGCCCTTCACTCCTCCACTCAAAATAGAATACCCTATGAGACTAGACTTTCAATCCTGGGCCTAGAAAGTTTAGAACTAAGACGCCTTAAACTAGATCTAAGTATTGCCCACAAGATCATATGCTGCAACGTCCTGCCTGTCGGCGACTACTTCAGCTTCAACCACAACAACACAAGAGCACACAACAGATTTAAACTTAATATTAACCGCTCCAAACTTGACTGTAAAAAATATGACTTCAGTAACCGAGTTGTCGAAGCATGGAACTCATTACCGGACTCCATAGTGTCATCCCCAAACCTTCAACACTTTACCCTTAGATTATCTACGGTTGACCTATCCAGATTCCTAAGAGGTCAGTAAGGGGCGAGTACAAGTGCACTAGAGTGCCTGCCGTCCCCTGTCCTATTGCTCTCCTATATCTCCTATACCTTTCTTTTATTCCTATATCTCTTCTTCTGTTCTTTCATTGATATGTTCTATTACTATACCTTCTTTTCTATTCTTTCTTAGATATATTTTACTATGAGTATCTCCTCTATAACCTTCATCATGTATTTTACTATGTGTATATAGATATATACCCACTAAAACCCTCATTGTGTATTGGACTAAATAAATAAAATAAATAAAATAAATAAATAATAACCCCAGCAGCTTTATCAAAAGAGGGAGTCAATCTAATGTCATAACACAATGCTCTGACTACATTTTAAAGCAGCTGATCTATCCTCAAGGGTGTGCCAATCTGATTTGTTTCAGCAAGGAACTCCTAAACAAAGATACCTTTCTCATACTGAGAGCTTTTAGGGGAAAACATGAATTATGAAATTTGAAAATATGTTAGTAGTGAGTAAGATTTTTAAGAACTGTACAGCTTATCAGAAAGAAAGGTTCCTGAATGTACTACACTATATAATGACTGACCTTAGCTAATCTTGTTTCCTTTGATTGCATTGTTCTATTATTTGATTACTTCATTCTGGAAGTTTTTGGGTTTATTTTACTGCTTTTGCTTTCATATTTGTTTATAACTGTAACCACCAAAGTTGCTTTGCCATACAAAAGAGCTACCCTAATTTGGGTAGCCATACAAAATACAGGTAGTTCACAATTGTGTCCAAAATTTCTTCTGCTAAACAAAACATTTGTTCAATGAATTTTGTCCCATTTTTATGACCTTTCTTACCACATTTAGGTAAGTTAGGTGAATCACTGCAGTTGTTAAAGGTAGTAACATGGCTGCTAAGTGAATCAGGCTTCCCATTTGATTTTGCTTGTAAGAAAGTCTCAAAAAGTAATCACGTGATGGTGGGACCCTTAGACAATCCACGATTGACCTCTCCAGGTTCCTAAGAGGTCAGTAAGGGGTGTACATAAGTGCACTAGCCTGCCTTTCGTCCCCTGTCCAATTGTCTCTCCTTGTCTCATATATCATATATCTTTTCTTCCTTTCATATATCTTCTGCTCTATTTTTATATCTTTTCTTCTATCCTTTTCCTTATATATAATACTACATGTCTATTCTCTTCAATATGTATTGTGTATTGGACAAAATAAAAATAAAAAAATAAAAAATAAATAAATAAAATAAATATGAGTCAGTTGTCACGTATCCGAATTCTGGGGACGTAGCAACAATCCTAAGTATGAAAAATAGTCATAAGCAGTAGTGGATTGCTACTGGTGCAGTAGCGGACTGTGCACTGGTAGTGGCTACCAGATTGCGCAATTTGTACATGGTCGCTCTTGTGGCAGTCCTATGGGTGCCGCCATCTCTTTTTTGGTATTTTTTGCTTTGTGCGCATATACAGAAGCAAAATCTTGCAAGGGGACAGGAGAGATTTTGGCAATTTTCGAGAAAGATTTTGGCAATTTTTGGAAAAATCACCAAAATCTTGCATGCACGTACATTTCCTAGTGAGCGTTCAGCGCATTTTTGCTTCCCACACATGTGCAGAAGCAAAAACACACTGGGAACACGCAACACAGTTGAAACTGTGCATGCAGCTTACTGCTAGCGGCGGTAGTAGCAATCCGCCCCAGTCATATTTTTTTCAGTGCTGTTGCAACTTTGAACAATCACTAAATGAACTGTTGTAAGTCGAGGATTACCTGAAGAGAGAAAGAGAGACAGAGAGACAGACATGCAATTGTAAGTTTGAGACAGATTTCTCAGAGCAAAAATGCAACACTTAGTGGGTTGCTTATAAGACAGGTTGGTCACAGGCCCCAAATTGACCCTATGAAGGACTTCTATGAATGGTTCTTCTCAAATATTATTTCTGCACTGCCAGGGCATCTGTATCTCTGTCATTCAGTGCTCGTATCTTCTTTTAGCCACAGTAAATCATTTGTGAAAGGACTGGGCAGGAATTCATACTGTTTTCTACTTAATACAAAATTTATACTAGAATTAAAATGCAAATGAAACATAGCCCTCCTTCTCCAATTTGTTTTGTGTCATTCTCAATTCCTATCTCAGTGAAAATAACCAGAAACGCTCTCGTGTAAATTTATTTATAAATTAATTAATTTATTATAATTCAAGAAAGGAAGAAAAGGAACAAAACTAATTTGGAAGAACCAGTTTTTAACTTTCTGAGCGGTTTGGTGAAGCGGATGTTGGAAGAAAGAATTAGGGCAGAGAATCGATTATTAAATCTTCTGAATCCCACCATTGCTTTGATTGTATATCAAGGCTTCAGATGGCCTATGTCAGGGGTAGGTAAAGTTCTCTCTTCTATGACTTGTGGACTTCAACTCCCAGAATTCCTGAGCCAATCATGCTAGCTTAGGAATTCTGGGATTTGAAGTCCACATGTCATAGAAGAGCCAACTTTGCCTACCCCGGGCCCATGTATATGAAGATCTACGGTATATGCATAGCTTTGCTCTTGGAAATATCCTTGGCTAACTTAGCTGCTGAATGTAATGCCAAATGTTGAAATTCAACATTTAAGCCTGTCATAGGTCTTCATTTACATTAACCGTTCCAAAACAAGAATTCAGTCTGCCTTCAGTTTCATCCTTTTTCACTTGTGGTGATAAATGTACTCTTCCTGATTCTACATAGAATCAGCCAAGAACCTATGGCCCAGTAAACCCAATTGTTTATATTCACTGACCCTGTCTTTTTCAGATAACATAGCTAGCATCCTGACCTAGTAAGAGGGGATAAAAAAAATAAGAAGGTCACATAGATGGTTTATGAAAAACACTAGCAAAAAAATATATCTCATTTTGGCTAGTCTGCATGCTTGATCATTATTTTAATGACGATTCAGTCTGTCAGCATACTCCCAATGATAAAAATGTGAACAGATAAATATGTTCTTTTCCCAGTAACATCAATTCCAAGAACAGCATCCAATACTGTGGGGAATTTATATAAAAATTAAATTAAAACTCTTGCATCCGTTTAATAGTTTGTAACCTTCAACTTGGTAAAGCAGTGCATGAAAGAACAATAATTTTCGATTTATTTATTTATTTATTTATTTATTTAATTGTTTGTTTATTTGTTTATTTGTTTATTTATTTATTTAATCGTTTATTTATTTATTCATTTATTCATTTATTCGTTTATTCGTTTATTCATTTATTCATTCATTCATTCATTCATTCATTCATTCATTCATTTATTTATTTATTTATTTATTTATTTTATTTGATTTGTATGCCACCCCTCTCCGTAGACTTATATGTCAGACTAACTTACAGAATGAGTCCAAAATTAAGAACCCTCCTATGGGAATGAAATTTGGCAAAATTATAGCTACGTCAGTGCCGCCATGCCTTTCAATAACACTTTTTTGTTTGTTTGTTTGTTTGTTTGTTTGTTTGTTTGTTTGTTTGTTTGTTTGTTTGTTTATTTATTTATTTATTTATTTATTTATTTATTTATTTATTTATTTATTTATTTATTTATTTATTTATTTATTTATTTATTTATTTATTTATTTATTTATTTATTTATTTATTTATTTATTTATTTATTTATTTATTTATTTATTTATTTGCCGCCCCTCTCCGTAGACTTATATGTCAGACTAACTTACAGAATGAGTCCAAAATTAAGAACCCTCCTATGGGAATGAAATTTGGCAAAATTATAGCTATGTCAGTGCCGTCATGCCTTTCAATTACACTTTTTTGTTTGTTTCTTTGTTTGCTTGTTTGTTTGTCCAATACACAATAATACACAATGGAGGTAATAGAGGACACCTTCGAGGAATTAGAATTAGGGAAAGAATAGAAGAGAGAATACAGTATCTCTCTCTGTCCCTTGGGCATAGTCAGTTGGTGGCAAGCGGCCATTGGCTGCTTTGAAACTGGAACTGAAATTTGAAATCTCTTAATGAAAGTGACTAGTGAGGGAAGAATAAGGGTGTATCTTGGATGTCAGTTGCCAAGGTAGGACTAACTGGGGAGTACCAGCAGTCAATGGGTAAGCTCTCTTCTCCTCCGGAGGGACACAACAAAATAGGTAGCAGTAATCACAGTCCACAGCTCATGGGTTATACCTGATTCTTGACAAACGTATCTTTTCTTTTATGTACTCTGAGAGCATATGCACAAAGATAAATTCCTTGTGGGTCCAATCACACTTGGCCAATAAAGAACTCTATTCTATTCTATTCTATTCTATTCCATTCTATTCCAAATACAATTCTGTGTGTGCTTATGGACAATGAAAAACTTTCGCTATCGTTGCTGATAGCATTTTTGCTGACTTTTTTTTAAAAAAATGTGTTGCTATCTTTTGTTGAATTCTTCATCCACCCTGCTTTAGTTGCTTTGAACTAGTTTAAACTACAGTGGTACCTCTACTTAAGAACTTAATTTGTTCTGTGACCAGGTTCTTAAGTAGAAAAGTTTGTAAGTAGAAGCAATTTTTCCCACAGGACTCAATGTCAAAGCAAATAATGTGTGCAAACCCATTAGGAAAGAAATAAAAGCTCGGAATTTGGGTGGGAGGAGGAGGAAGAAGAAGAGGAGGAGGACAGTCGCTGCCAAAGGAAGAAGGTGAGGTGAGGGGAATAAAAAAAATCCAAAACTTTAAGGCTTAAAAAAAAGGAAATCTGAGGCGGCGAGGAGAAGCACGCGCCTCCCATACACCCAGTGCGAGGCTGCCTCCCATACACTGCGCCAGAGAGAGAAACCCAGGGGGAATGGCAGGAAACTGGCCAGGCCTTTGTGCCACTCTCAAATTTCCTAGGAAATTTTTATGGGCTCGGGTCCTTAAGTAGAAAATGGTTCTTAAGAAGAGGCAAAAAAATCTTGAACACCCGGTTCTTATTAAGAAAAGATCTTAAGTAGAGGCGTTCTTAGGTAGAGGCACCACTGTAGTTTCGTTTCGTTTATTTGTTGTTGTCAGCATCGGCTTTAAAATTATAAAATTACTCATAACAAAAAGAAAGAAAGATAAAAATGATGATACTGTTTCAAAATGTATTTATATTTCTCTAATTACATTTTCAGCATTGGATGGAAGCAATTGACCTTATAAAGCAGGCTATAAATACTTTAATAAATGCTCCCTCTCACTATACTGTGAAACCTATCATGATACGTGTTGTATTGTTCTGATCCCTTTAACAGACCACAAAGAGTTAACTGACCCAAATGAACATCAGTCTCCCAAAATAGAAGAATAAGACACATCTGCTTTTTATTTTTGAGTCAGAGGATTTCTACACATTGTAAGATTAAATGCCTGCATTCTTTCTAAAGAGAAAGGAGCTTCCATGGGCTGGTTCAAACAGAGCTTTCCTCTCTCCCCCCCCCCAGTTTTCTTGAGGAGCGGTCAGTATTGGGTTCCTTACCAGTACTGGCCACTCTGTGCACTGGTAGTGAAAACCTCAATGCATGCAGCTCTGGGTGAATGTTAGAGAGAGGGCGCATCCCGGTGAGATTTTGCCTTTGCGCATGTGCAGGAAGTAAAATCCCGCAAGAGGATGCATGCGTGAGATTTTGACAATTTTTTGCTTTTGTTCATGTGCAGAAGCAAAAAATCGCCATAATCTCACATGTATCCTCTTGCAACATTTTTCTTCCTGCGCATGCGCAGAAGTAAAATCTCACCAGGATGCACACATGCACTCACCAGTCACTTGGAGTTGAGCACGCATTGTACCAGTAGCAGCAGTGAGTAGGAACCCCTGCCTGGGAGCAGTCTTAACCTACTTCATTTACACATTTACGCCAGAAGTGGGTTTCAGCAGGTTCTGACCAGTTCTGGAGAACTGGTAATGGAAATTTTGAGTAGTTCGGAAAACCAGTAAATACCACCATTGACTGGTCCAGCCCCCATCTATTCTCTGCCTCCCGAGTCCCAGCTGATCGGGAGGGAATGGAGATTTTGCAGTATCCTTCCCCTGCCGCGCCCATCAAGCTATGGCATGCCCACCAAGTCATGCCTACAGTACCATCAGTAAAAAAATGTGAAACCCACCACCGATTTACACAGGGAAATGATTGCATTTCACAATGAGTGTAAATTGACAAATGAAGTCAGCCTCCACACTCTTACTTGTGAGACTAGCTTTGCAGCTTCTGCGGTCACAAAAATCGAGTCTACTAGAAGCAGTGAGTTCCAGATTTACCCATTATATTTCTCCAGACGAGTACTGGCTGAAATAAGCTTCCTCATTTTGCATGTTAAAAAAACCCAATTTGTCATTAATGTTCTCCAATGTAGTGCCCTGCAAATATGTTGATCTTAAAACTCCCATCGTTTGGATTTAATGTGATGTGAGATTTCTGGGAGATTAAAACCAAGGAATTTGGAGGGCCCTAGACTGGGGGACACTGATTTAGGCAATCACCACGTAAATATTACATTGTTATGAATTCTTCTTAATCCATTCCCTGTCCACTGCCACCTGACCTGCCTGCCGACTCTGTAATTCATTTAGGGACCGTTCAAAGTTACTAGAGCACTGAAAAAGTGACTTATGACTGTTTTTCACACTTACAATTAGTACTGGGCTGCAACATGAACGGTCCAGCATGCCATCCCTTTAGGAAAAATGGAGATGTACATACATCTCTGCATCTCCAATGTGTGTGTGCATGCGCCCACATTAGATTTGTCTTCTGTGTTTGTGCAGGAAGTGAAATCTATTGTGAGGATGTTCACGTGCATGGGATTTCGCCTATTTTTGGCAGTTTTTGCTTCTGTGCATGCACGAATATCCTCACATGAGGTTGTAAAATGGGATAACTGCCTCACTTAGCAACAGAAACTTTGGGCTCAGTTTGGGTCATAAGGTGTGTTGTGGTTAGCTCTGGCCCAGCTCCTGCCCCAAGGAATGTGGAGGTGGATGTGGGGGAGACATCCACATGCCGCAGGCCTGTTTTGCTCCCAGTGGAATCTGCCGACGAAGTCTCCTCTGACCAAGGAGGCCTGAGTGACAGGGAGGAGGAGAGTTTGGCAGACAGCCCAGAAGGAGATTAATCATCTGTATCATCTCTGGATTCTGAACAAGAATTAATGACACATCCACGCATGCGTAGAGTGATGCATAGGAAGCAACAACTGAGAGATTATTATCAAAGAAAATGAGGCCACCTGTGGTTGGGTGGGGCTGTGGTAATTAGTGAGGCTGCTATAAAATAGCAGCGTGTGAGTTTGGCCATTGTGGAGGATTATCTGATTGTTGTGTTTTCGTGCCTGTCTTGCTGACTTCGACCTTTGTGTGCTGATTTTTCCCTGCTTTGAAACTAAAGCAGAGCAAAGTTTGTTTCACTTTGTGGAAGAAGAAGGACTGTGAATTGTCTCACAGTTGCAATCTAAGTATCACAGAACTGATAAGGGACTTGTACAAAATACCAGTTTGTTTGGAGATTTGTTTGGAGTGCTCTTTGCTATACAAAAAGAGTGCTTAGTTTATTTGAATTTCCGTTATAAAGAACATTGTTTTGAATTTTCAAATGTGTGTGAGTCTGAACTTGTACCTTTGAATTTTCAGGAGGATTCTACCAGAGAGTCCTACAGAACAAGGTGAGGACTAATTTATGGGACCATCTCCTGTCCCAGCGGCTGGTAGATCCCACAGAATCAGCCTTCTCCAGGTCCAGGTCCAGCCAAGCAATGTCACCTGGCAGGGCCTAGGGGAAGGGCCTTCTCTGTGGCGGCTTCGGTCCTTTGGAATAAACTCCCCCCAGAGATTTGCACTGCCCCCACCCTCCTGGCCTTTCAGAAGGTTTTAAAAACACACCTTTGCCGGCAGGCCTGGGGCCGTTGAGCATTGATTGCTCTGGGTGATATTATGACTGTGTTTGGAATGAATTTGGCTGAATGGTTTTAAATGTTGGGTTTTTAGATTTAGATTTCATGCTTGGATTCATACATTTTTGTATTTTGTATTGATTTTATCTTGTAAGTCGCCCTGAGTCCCCTGGAGAAGGGCGGCTGAGAAATCCAAGCAAGCAAGTAAGTAAGTAAGTAAGTAAGTAAGTAAGTAAGTAAGTAAGTAAGTAAGTAAGTAAGTAAGTAAGTAAGTAAGTAAAGCAAGCAAACAAACAAACAAACAAACAAACACACACACACACAAACATAAGCAAACACACAAATAATAAATAAATAAATAAACAAACAAACAAACAAACAAATAAATAATAAATGAATGAATGAACGAACAAATAAATAAATAATGAATGAATGAATAAATAAATAAATAATAAATGAATGAATGAATGAATGAATAAATAAATAAATAATGAATGAATGAATGAATGAACAAATACATAAATAATGAATGAATGAATGAATGAATAAATAAATAAATAAATAATGAATGAATGAATGAATGAATGAATAAATAAATAATGAATGAATGAATGAATGACCGAACGAACGAACGAACAAACGAACAAACGAACAAACAAACAAATAATGAATGAATAGTGAAGGAATGAATAAATAAATAATGAATGAACGAACAAACAAACAAACAAACAAATAATACCTTCATTGCCACAGCCAGGCTGTCTTGTGCTCTGCCTTCTTTTACGCCAGTGGCAACCAGAGCTTTTCTCTTGCTCCATCCACCTTCAAAAGAAGACGGAGAGGAAGAAAGTAGGACCTCACTGCGCTGATTTTTCAAAAGCTTCCGAAAACCACCTGATGCAGTGTTTTTTTTCCATTCTTAGGGAATTGTGTGGCTTTTGTTTAATTCTGTTTACGATTCCTATTTATCATTGTCAGATTATTATTTTTTTGTGGTGGATGTTTTAATTGTATATTTATTGTACGTAAGCTGCCGAGAGCCTTTTGGGTTAGAGTGGGATAGAAATGTGTTTAAATAGTGTAAATACATAAATAAATATTCTACCAGCTTCAAGTGTAGAAGCTCAATCTCATTCAGAACCAGGGTGGGGGAAGATCCCCAAAATAGGATCCCAGAGAGCTAAAAGCTACTGTTCTTTGATCTAGTTTGGGATGCATACAAGCCAGTGGTGGGCAGCAGCTGATGTGGTCAGGTGCTCCTGGAATTTTCCTGGTAAAAATTCCAGGATTCCCGACATGTGCACATATGCCCCTGCATGAGATTTTTCTTCTGTGCATGCACAGCAAGTGAAATCTTGTGAGGACGCGAGTGAGATTTCAGTGATTTTCATCACTTTTTTGCTTCTGCAAAAGAAAAACATATTGGTATTACCTAACTGGTCACTGGGATTCGTGCGGCAGAAGGCGGTCCTGGAGATATTCTAGTCCTATGCCATGAAGGATTTTATAGGTCATAACCAACACTTTGAATTGTGACCGGAAACTGATAGGCAGCCAATGCAGACTGCAGAGTGTTGATGAAACATGGGCATACCTGGGGAAGCCCATGACTGCTCTCGCAGCTGCATTCTGCACGATCTGAAGTTTCCGAATACTCTTCAAAGGTAGCCCCATGTAGAGAGCGTTACAGTAGTCAAATCTCGAGGTGATGGGGGCATGAGTGACTGTGGGCAGTGACTCCCGGTCCAGGTAGGGCTGCAACTGGTGCACCAGGTGAACCTGGGCAAACGTCCCCCTCGCCACAGCTGAAACATGGTTCTCTAAAGTAAGCTGTGGATCAAGGAGGATGCCCAAGTTGCGGACCCTCTCTGAGGGAGTCAGTAATTCACTCCGCCCCAGGGTAATGGACAGACAGATGGAATTGTCCTTGGAAGGCAAAACCCACAGCCACACAGTCAGGGTTGAGTTTGAGTCTGTTGACACCCATCCAGACCCTAACAGCTTCCAGGTACCGGCACATCACTTCCACTGCTTTTTTGACTGGACATGGGGTGGAGATGTACAGCTGGGTATCGTCAGAGTACTTATGCCCCTGGATGATCTTGCCCAGTGGTTTCATGTAGATATTAAATAGCAGGGGGGAGAGGTCCGACCCCTGAGGCACCCCACAAGGGAGGAGCCTAGAGGTCGACCTCTGACCCCCCCCCCCCACTAACACCAACTGCGAGTATGGGGCCATGCAACGGTTGTCAGTGTGAAAAATGGTCATAACTCAATTTTTTTCAGTGCCGTTGTAGCTTAGAATGGTCACTAAATGCATTGTGGTATGTCAAAGGTTACCTGTAATCTCTTTGACTCACATGGAAGAGTTTCAATCTGGCAAAGTTGGATGCCCCAATTCTGAATTCAGTGGAAGCAAATCTTAGCAAACCGTCCCCTTCTCAAAAAAAACAAAACAAAAAACCCAACCTTCTACATTTGCTGCTATGCAGAGGGTGAGAGAAACATTCATGTTCTTCTAAACTACTTGCTGCTTCGAGCTAATTCGCTCTCTGATCAGCAGATGGCTTGGATTGGACCCAGTCAGAAATTGGGATTGTTCTATTTACAGACAGCTCCACCACAATCTCTACAAAAGTCATGAAATCCTGTGTCTTTCTTTGGATTGCAGTTAGAAAATTGCGGGTCTGGCAAAAACAGCTTTTCACACTTATATGGGCTAACATGCTTGAGAAAGAAAGAACGAATTGGTCTCCTCCGCTCTTAACTGTTTTATGACATTTGTGAATGTTTTTGGTGCCTTTTAGTTTCATGGCTGTTCAATTATCAGATTGATAGGCTGGTGATACATTTTTTTTAAAAAAGAATCTTCTAAAATGGGTACATACATTATTATGCATACACATATATCGAGTGAAGGGCCACAAATTTTTTTACTACCACACTGTGGGTGTGGCTTATTTTATGGGTGTGGCTTGAAGGTCATATGATTGGGTGGGAGTGGCTTGTCAACCATGTGACTGGGTAGGAGTGGCTTGCTGGCCATGTGACCAAGTGGGGGTGGCTTGGTAATCATGTGACATGTGGGTGGCTTAAAGGTCATGTGACTGGCTTAAAGGTGGCCAACTTGACGTCACTCACATCAAGGGTTTGGGTTAGGGTGCCTGGCCTCTCCTCGCCTCAAAGAGATACAAGATATTTACTATTACTGAACATCCAAAGTATACTATTTAATCCTATATGTATATATGTCATATGTGTACATACATATTATACACATTCACTCAAAAATATACATTATCTGCTATATGTAAGCTCCATTTTTGCTACCCCCACTATGTCCCCCTCCCCCCACCGGTGTGGGCAGCAGCCCACGACTGCATATATATATCACGAGACAATGTTATATTTCAATTTTTAGTTTTCCTCAGGGGCTAGGCCATGTGTGACCTTCCAGCTGTGGCTGAACTCCGAATCCCTTCAGCATTCAAGAGCTGATGGTGAGAGAGAGAGAAAATAGGAGCTGTGGTCCGACAACATCTGGAAGACCACACACTTGCCCAACCCTGCCTTAAATCATGAGCTCTGGGTACCTGAAAGGTAGAAGAACTAAATGTAAAGAAGCAAAACAACCTGTCACTGCTAAATGGCCTTTGTGTCCTTAGAAAGCCAATATTTCATAGTGCTACTTTCTTGTCAAATTTATATTTGCAACGTATTAATTTTGTTCCACATTTTCAAAGGGAACTACGATAGTTTTCCCTGGCCTGATGCATTCCAGATGTGCTGTATTTCCAGACCCATAAACTCCAATCAGTATGGCTAACTAGTGATTGGTGGTTGTGAGAGTTAAAATTCAATGCATTTAGAAAGTATCGATTTGGGAAAGGAGAACTGACATTTTTCCACCTGGACCTTTGTTAAAATGATCCAGACTTTCAAAGAGTGCAGTAAAAGTATATTTCTCATTCATTTCAATAGGATTCTGCAAAGGTTTTCAAAAGATTGCGGTCTTAAATCAGTAATGGGTGTACCTGGGTGTATCAGTAATGACTTGCATTGGCTACTGATTAGTCTCCAGTCACAATTCAAGGTGTTGGTTATTACCGATAAAACCCTACATGGCTTAGGACCAGATTATTTACGGGACCATCTCCTGCCGCATACCTCCGAAAGACCAATAAGATCTCACAGGGCTGCCCTTTTCCAAGTCCCATGACTAAGCAATACAGGTTGGCGCGGCCATGGGGGAGGGCCTTCTCTGTGGTTGCCCCAGCTCTATGGAATCAACATCCCCCTCCGATGTCCATACTGCTCCCACCCTACGGTCTTCCGAAAGTCAGTGAAGACCTGGATTTGCTGGCGGGCCTGGGAACCATGAATACTCCCATCTGTCACAACCAAATTGCATTGATTGGATAGGTATGCATGTTTGTTTGATTGATTGATTGATTGTGTGGGTTTATAACAGGATATTATTGTTTTCATTATTTTAATCCGCTTAGTATTAATATTGACTTCTTCTATTATTGCATTATATTGCATTTTATATTGTTGTAAGCTGCCCTGAGTCCCATGCCCACAAAATAAGCCATGCCCACAGAACCGGTAGGGAAAAAATTCACATTTCATCTCTTGATAGAGGGAATAATTTCGCAAAAGTGGCAGGCAAGTGCATGCATGCGCAGCTCCATTTGTGTGTGAAGGGCGGGCACACTCATCTGCTGCTTGCACAAATAGAGTGGGCATAGGCTCACTGCTTGTGCAAATGGGAATGCAGATGTATCTGTACGTTTGTTCATCACTTCTGTGGCCCAGTTCTAAAAGGCTCAAGGCAGGGTAGTGGGCCGTAGCCCAAGCATAGGGGATCCCTGGTATAGTTATATATTTATAGCACATCCACAGAGCATGTGGATGTGCTTTCATTGTTAACCTGTCAATTGATTGCTATTTATAAATAACACCTCTAACTTTATTGCTTTGTTGCTTCTGAAAAACATTTGCAAGTATGGGAGGGGGGAAAGAGAGTAGAGAGTGGTAATGATCTTATGTTCTTATTCTACTAAATGGAAACTTCTGTCCAATTAAATGACTTCTCTTAATGGAGGCACAACTGGATTCAGATGTATCAGTTTAATCATTCTGCTGTAATGCCTGAATAATTTTGAATTGAATAATGCAGTCCTGTACTGCACTACTAAAACAAATTTGGCAGACCATTTGCATTGTTAATCGTAATGCAAATGTTTTAAATTTAAACTATGTTCTTTATCACAAAATTCAAAATAAACTAAGCACTCTTTTTGTATTGCAAAGAGCACTCGTCCCAAAACAACCTGGTAGTCTGTACAATTCCCTTAATCAGTCCTTAAGTACTTAGCTTGCAGCTGTGAAGAAACATCACAGCCCTTTTCTTCCACGAAGTGAAGCACACACACACTTTGCTCTGCTTTGGTTTCAAAGTTGTGAAAAATCAACAAACAAAGTCCGGAAACAGCAAGGCAGTCCTGAAGAACAAGGTTCAGATAATCTTCCACAATGGCCAAACCCACACACTGCTATTTATATCAGGAGCACTAATTACTGGAGCCCCACCCAAACACAGGTGGCCTCTCTTATCTCCTGTAATATGTCCTCAATTGGTCTCTTCTACGCATAACTCTGCACCTGCATGGGTCCAAGACTTCCGCATCTGAATCGACTGAAGATAATGGAGATTGACTGCCTGGGCTGTGTGCCAAGCCCCCCTCTTCCAAGTCACTCCCACCTTCTTCTTCGTCCAAAGAAACTGAACTACCTGACTCTGTCGGCAATAAAACAGGCCTATGATATGTTGAAGTTTCCCCTGCATCCACCTCCACATTCCCTGGGGCAGGAGCTGGACCAGAGCCAACCACAACAACATTCCACCTCTTCAATTGTGCCCACTACTTAACAGTGAGCTCTCCTGTCACTCTCCTCAGTTTCTGTCCACCTAACAATTTGAATGTATGTTCTATGCAAGTAGATAGACAAGAGTTTGTACTCTTCTGGGGGGGGGGGGGAAGCACTGAAATTACATACATGTTCTTTTACATAGCAAACTGATCTTGTTGACTGGCACTGAATAACCCTTAGCATTTGTATCGGGGATTAACCATTAACCAGGGTTTGTATTGGAGATTAATTGTCCAAAGGAGGATATGAACTTCTCTTGGAGATCCCTCAAAGCTTCCTCTAACTAAACAATCAAATTCTGATTTTCCCCCCTCCCTTATTTTTGAGACAAGGACAAATATGTAAATGAGACTTTATGAAGGAGTTACAAACCAAACAGAAAATCCAGGCAAAAATGAGAATTTCCATCTGTCAATGAGGATGACGTAAACTCACCCGTTTTGCTTCCTTATTCATCCCTAATGAAAATGCTACATATTATTATTATTATTATTATTATTATTATTATTATTATTATTATTATTATTATTATCATCATCATCATCATCATCATTATCATTATCATTATTAATTAGATTTGTATGCCGCCCCTCTCCGAAGACTCGGAGCGGCTCACAACATAAATACGAAAGGTTTTCAAGTAACTTCAGCTCCTTTTACACCAATTTAGAAAGATGTTGTATTTACCTTTTTAAAAAGATTAAATAAAAGATTTAAAAAGATTTAAAAAGATAAATAAGGCAATGGGTC
This sequence comes from Erythrolamprus reginae, assembly GCF_031021105.1. Classification (NCBI taxonomy): domain Eukaryota; kingdom Metazoa; phylum Chordata; class Lepidosauria; order Squamata; family Dipsadidae; genus Erythrolamprus; species Erythrolamprus reginae. The sequence goes on along the minus strand of NC_091952.1, from coordinate 79,357,690 downwards.
CAGATGGCATCCACCCCAGAGTTCTTAAAGAACTCAGATCTGTCATTGCTACCCCCCTGACTGATTTGTTTAACCAATCCCTGTTAACAGGAGATGTCCCTGAGGATTGGAGAATGGCCAGTGTTGTGCCTATCCACAAGAAGGGCAGTAGAGAAGAAGCTGGTAACTACAGGCCAGTTAGCTTGACATCAGTTGTAGTTAAAATGATGGAAACTCTACTCAAAAATAGGATAAATCAGCATCTAAAAAACAATAACTTATTGGACCCAAATCAGCATGGCTTTACTGAAGGCAAATCGTGTCAGACTAATCTCATTGAGTTCTTTGACTATGTCACAAAGGTGTTGGATCAAGGTGGTGCCGTGGATATTGCCTATCTGGACTTCAGCAAAGCCTTTGATACGGTTCCACATAAAGAGCTGATAGATAAATTAGTGAAGATTGGACTTAATCCCTGGATAGTTCAGTGGATTTCAAGCTGGCTGAAGCATAGACATCAGAGAGTTATTGTTAATGGCGAGTATTCTGAGCAGAGACAGGTTACAAGCAGTGTGCCACAAGGGTCTGTTCTGGGTCCTATTCTTTTTAATATGTTTGTGAGTGACATAGGGAAAGGTTTGGTAGGGAAGGTTTGCCTATTTGCCGATGACTCTAAAGTGTGCAATAGGGTTGATATTCCTGGAGGGGTCTGTAATATGGTAAATGATTTAGCGTTACTAGATAAATGGTCAAAGCAATGGAAACTGCAGTTTAATGTTTCCAAATGTAAAATAATGCACTTGGGGAAAAGGAATCCTCAATCTGAGTATTGCATTGGCAGTTCTGTGTTAGCAAAAACTTCAGAAGGATTTAGGGGTAGTGATTTCTGACAGTCTCAAAATGGGTGAGCAGTGTGGTCGGGCGGTAGGAAAGGCAAGTAGGATGCTTGGTTGCATAGCTAGAGGTATAACAAGCAGGAAGAGGGAGATTGTGATCCCCTTATATAGAGCGCTGGTGAGACCAGATTTGGAGTACTGTGTTCAGTTCTGGAGACCTCACCTACAAAAAGATATTGACAAAATTGAACGGGTCCAAAGACGGGCTACAAGAATGGTGGAAGGTCTTAAGTATAAAACGTATCAGGAAAGACTTAATGAACTCAATCTGTATAGTCTGGAAGACAGAAGGAAAAGGGGGGACATGATAGAAACATTTAAATATGTTAAAGGGTTAAATAGGGTTCAGGAGGGAAGTGTTTTTAATAGGAAAGTGAACACAAGAACAAGGGGACACAATCTGAAGTTAGTTGGGGGAAAGATCAAAGGCAACATGAGAAAATATTATTTTACTGAAAGAGTAGTAGATCCTTGGAACAAACTTCCAGCAGACGTGGTTGGTAAATCCACAGTAACCGAATTTAAACATGCCTGGGATAAACATATATCCATTGTAAGATAAAATACAGGAAATAGTATAAGGGCAGACTAGATGGACCATGAGGTCTTTTTCTGCCGTCAGTCTTCTATGTTTCTATGTTTCTATTAATGTTACAATTAAAATATAAAATAAATTTTAATATAATTTAAACAATTAAAATTAAAATAAGAACATTATTTTAAAATACAAAAAAAGAGAAGCAGAATAATGTTTTCTATTTAATCATTCTATGGTAAGAGATAGAAGTTCATCTTAAGTTCGATACCATCTTCCTTTGGGGGTAAATAGAGGTTGATATTATTATTCCCTATGAACGGCTGAGGCCAGGTTGCGTGAAGCTGGTTTCATTTTTAAGGCACTCTTTCACAGGCGGAGAATCCTATGGCTATATTTATTGTGAGGAAGTTCAGTCCATTTCAGGGATGCACAATCTCTAGCAAATGGCTTGGGGACTGCAGGCTCAGGGGATATATCATGCCAGGACTAACTTCAGTTCAAGTGACAACCTTTCAAAAAGGATAAAGTAGAAGTCAAATGACCTGTCAAGAAGATCGATCATCAGGCTACCGAGCAGAGCACTGAAGGGAAAAGAAAACATATACAGTTTCACAAGCATCTGCAAAAGCTTCTTTGGGGGCATTTTAAGGGCATTTGAAGCTCAAAGTTTGAGAGTGGATATGAAACAGTTTACAAAAAAACCCAAAAACCCACCCTCATCCTTTTACTTGGAAACATAGAAAAGCGTTATATCAGCAACAGGGTGGCATCATCTATGGTTCTCCTTACATCTCTCGCTTCCTCCTCGAGAGCAACAGTTTTCTCTGTCCATGTCATATATCTGAGACAAATTTATTTATTTATTTGATTTGTATGCCGCTCCTCTCCGTAGTCCCGGGGCGGCTCACAGCAGTAATAAAAACAATGTACAACAAATCTAATATTTAAAATATCTAAAAAACCCTTATTTAAAAAGCAAGACATACACACAAACATACCATGCATAAACTATATAGTCCTGGGGGAGATTTCTCAATTCCCCCATGCCTGATGGCAGAGGTGGGTTTTGAGAAGTTTACGAAAGGCAAGGAGGGTGGGGGCAATCCTAATCTCTGGGGGGAGCTGGTTCCAGAGGGTTGGGGCCACCACAGAGAAGGCTCTTTCCCTGGGTCCTGCCAGATGACATTGTTTAGTTGATGGGACCTGGAGAAGGCCAACTCTGTGGGACCTAACGGGTCGATGGGATTCGTGTGGCAGAAGGCGGTCCCGAAGATATTCTGGTCCGATGCCGTGAAGGGCTTTATAGGTCATAACCAACACTTTGAATTGTGACTGTGGGCAGTGACTCCCAGTCCAGGAGTTTTCTATATATAGTCATATTGCCTGGAACAGTCTGTGCATCAGAAGCTGGACACCCCATTCATTGACTATCATTGTGGGGTTTTTTGCCTTTTAATGATCCTTGCGTTGGATAGAGTTAAGGCAATTGAATGGACCTGAATGTTTATTAGCTGGATACCCTTCCTGATGCCTATACAGAGCTCACAGCAGACCTTTTCTCTCTGCGCCTAGAGAGATAAATATCTGCTGCTCCCTAGGATTGAACTCACAGCCTCCTGACTGTAAAGCGAAAGGTCCACCTTTAAGGCACCATGTTGCTCATCGGCTATCATTGTTGAATTGATGAAAAATAAAATAGAATATATCATTTTCCCCCAAAATGTGGAGAGCATCCAACAATATTTCAAGGTAGCATACTGCACACATTCATCCATTCACTTGACTATATCAAACATTGCCCATACAATACCTTCATAGATAACTCTAGACACTAGACATTTGGAATGTGGAAGGGTTTGACATCCAGGCGAAAAAAGGGTTGTTTCTGTTAAGATTTATTTATTTATTTATTTATTTATTTATTTATTTATTGTTTATTTGTGGTTTTTTTTGTTTGTTTACTTACTTACTTACTTACTTACTTACTTACTTACTTACTTACTTACTTACTTATTTTTACTTCTATACCACCCAATCCTGAAGGACTCAGGGCTTCTTACAACAGTATAAAATTACAAGTAACAATAACAATAAAAAGAAATTAAGAAAAAAACCGAACTAATTTCTAAAATTCTAATTATAACTTAAAAACAGTTCAACAATTCACATACTAGTCATTCATACTGATTCATATACATGGACAAGGTAGTAGCTGATTTAGTGCCCTCAGGCCTGCTGACATAGCCAAGTCTTCGTGGCCTTATGAAAAGCCAGCAGGGTGGGAGCCGTACAGACCTTGGGGGGCGGGAGTTGATTCCATAAAGTTGGGGTAGCAACAGAGAAGGCCCTCCCCCACAGTCCCGCCATCTGCATCGTTTAGCTGACGGGACCTGGAGGAGGCCAATTCTGTGTGCTCTAATTGGTATCTGGGAGGTATGTGGCAGGAGACGATCCCGTAAATAATCTGGCCCTGAGCCATATAGGGCTTTATGGGTGATAATCAATGCCTTGTGCCTGGAAACTAATAGGGAGCCAGTGCAGGTTGCGGAGTATAAGTGTTATATGGGTGTAACTAGGTGCACCCATGACGACTCGCGTGGCTGCATTCTGGACCATTTGGAGTCTCTGAACACTTTTTGAGGGTAGGCCCATGTAGAACGCATTGCAATAATCAAGACGGGAGATGATGAGGGCCTGAGCAACTATGCATAGAGCCTCCAGGTCCAAATAGGGTTGCAACTGGTACACCAGGCGAACCTGGGCAAAGGTCCCCCTGGCCACTGTTGAGAGATGGTGTTCAAGGTTCAGCTGTGGATCCAGGAGGACATCAAAGTTGCGAACCCTATCTGAGGGGGTTAAAGTTTCTCTCCCCCCCCCCCCAGGACAATGGTCGAAGAGATCGTATATTCCTTAGGAGGAAATGCCCACAACCAGTCGGTCTTGTCTGGGTTGAGCTTGAGCCTGTTGGCCCCCATCCAGACTCTTAAAGCCTCCAGGCACATCACATCCACCACTTCACTGAATTGGCATGGAGTGGAGATGTTTACTATATTACTTACTATATGATACAATACTTAAAAACAATCCATAATTATTTGCATTTTCATATCCTTAGGTTTTATTACTTAATTACATATATGTTAATGTAATATATATATATATATATATATGTTTTTTTATGTCGGATCAGTCTCCTTAATTTTAAAATTCCAGCTAAAAAAAACATTTGACATTTATATATATATATATATATATATATATATATATATATATATATATATATATTTGTTTGTTTTCGTAAATTTTCACGGGTATATGTATGTAGATTGTTCTGAGTTCGGGTTTTGCCCTGTGTAATATTTTGCATGTTTATGCGACGTTTCGGTGAAATCACATTCACTATCATCAGGCTGAAGTTTCCAAGCTTCGTGCTGTTGTTGAAGCTTGGAAACTTCAGCCTGATGATGGTGAATGTGATTTCACCGAAACGTCGCATAAACATGCAAAATATTACACAGGGCAAAACCCGAACTCAGAACAATCTACATATATATATATATATATATATATATATATATATATATATATATATTTGTTTTCGTAGATTTTCACGGGTATATGTATATAGATTGTTCTGAGTTCGGGTTTTGCCCCCGTGTAATATTTTGAGTGTCTATGCGACGTTTCGGTGAAATCACATTCACCATCATCAGGCTGAAGTCCTAAGCTTCGTGCTGCTGTAAATATTTATTTACATTTATATTTATATTTACAGCAGCACGAAGCTTAGGACTTCAGCCTGATGATGGTGAATGTGATTTCACCGAAACGTCGCATAGACACTCAAAATATTACACGGGGCAAAACCCGAACTCAGAACAATATATATATATATATAGTTTTCATATTCAGCAAAAATACATGTAATATATATATATATATATATATATATATATATATATATATATATATATACATATATATATATATATATATATATATGTATGTATATATAAACTAAATGCTATAGTTTTTTTGTAAAAAAAAAACCAGTACCTTTAATTACAAATATATAAATGAGCTTTCTAATAGCATGTTAAGAAAAATGTTGATTTTACTATAGTATGTATATTCATATGATGAATATACCTGAATCCTCAAAAACATTGTGCTAATGTAAATGATATAAATTTTTCACATTGCAAAAGGAAATCACGGAGGAGACAAAATTACTGTCATCCAGAAGGAATTGCACATTTTAAACATTAAATAAGCCCTACTTAGCTTCTTTCAAATCAAGATGCAATTCACCAACAGAATGATATCTGATGAAGAAAGCTCCTTGAAATCCTCTAGTCCCTATGTGGTTTCTATTCAATTGCCTATTTGATAATCATTTAATGCCAGAACTAGAAATAGAAATTTGAAAAATGTAGCCCAAAAATGTAATTGAATAAAAGGAAAACTAGTTCAAAAGAAAATGGCAGTAATTAATAATCCATATTTTTTACAAACCTAAATGAATTAATGCATTTTTGTTGGATCAAGATTAAGATGGTTGCTTTTTTAATGATTTAAATGACCAAAGATTTAAATGGCCATCAATTTCTTCAAAAACATTTGTCTTAATGTAAATGAAATAAATTTTACTTCGAACCTCTTCATTCATTCCTGAGGGTTTTATTCAAGGCTATGATTTCTAAAGAGTAGGATGGAGTGCCTATATGCTGATGGTAGAATTAATAGTGTGCTTTGAAGTTTGATTTTCAGGCAGGGCCGCCGATAGATGGGTATTACTGGGACTGCTGTCCCGGGACGGGCAAATTGGAAAATTGGGGGGCCCCAGGCCCCGGCGCCCGCCAAAAACTCCCCAACCCCGAAGAGAGCCGCGCCTTTCGGCCTCCGGAAGTGCTGGGCCGGGGGACGCCTCCACCGCGCAGGTTTAGGAGGCGGAGCGGCGCCGGAGGAGCGTTAGTGGCTCAGAGCCTTTCCTGGAGCACTCCGGACGCCCCTCTCAACGGCCCGGCTGCCAACCTGGATGGAGGTGCGGTTAGGGAAGGTGCCACCCTTCCCGCGCAGCGCAATGCCAAGGCGAAAGCGCTGCCCGTCCGACACCTCCATCCGACCCGTCCGATGCTGGCGCCTCCCTCCCTCCCTGCCTGCCAGCCCCTGCGTGCCCCAACCCCCCCCCCCCCCCGAACTCCCGCGGAAGGCAGTCCCCATTCCTCCCCCCCCCACTTGCCAGCTCTCACTTTGGTGTTTCTCCAGCGGAAGCAAGGCGGTTGAGTTGCTCCGAGGTTCCGCTTCCAAGCAACCATTTGCCGCCCCCCGCAAGCCCCCTGCCCGAAGCTGCAAGCGCGAGATCCTGGGGCGAGGGGGAGGCGGCAGTCCTGCGCTTTGCACTGGGGAGGTGCAGCGGGGAACCGGGGCGGCGCGGTGCAAGGTGAGCCCTTCCAGTGCCGTGTGGAGCCCTTCTTGACGCTGCCTCCCCCCCCTTAGAAGTTCTGTTTCTAAGGAGCTCCAGGAACCCAGGTGAGGCTTCTCATCTGAAACCTATTTGTGGAAGAAGTTGGGAGAGGTTGGTGAGCAGAGCTCTCCTTGCAGGAGGAAGCCACCCCTCTGTGCTGGGGGGGAAGAAGGAACAATGTTCACCATCTCCCAGGACCACCAAGCCCCCTTCCAACAGCACATGCGAGGCTCCTGGCCTGCCAGCTCTCAGCTTCTCATTTCTGCTTTCTCTCTTTCTCTCTTGCTCTTTCATTCTTTTTTCTTTCTCTTTCTTTCTTTTTTTTCTTTCTCTTGCTTTCTCTCCTTCCTTCCATCCTTCCATTTCTTTCATTCCCCCTCTCTATTTTTATTTCTCTTTCATTCTCTTTCTTTCTCTCTTTTTCTTTCTTTCTTGCTCTTTTTCTTTCTCTCTTTTACCTTCCCTTCCTCTATTTCTTCTTTTCTTTCTCCTTCCTACCTTCTTCCCTCCCTCCCTTCCTTCAGTCCTTCCTCTCTTACTCTCCCCTTTCATAAGTTTCCTTGCTTCCTTCCTCTGTTCTGTCCCTTCTCCCTTTCTTTCTTTCTTTCTTTCTTTCTCTCCCTCCATTTCTTCCTTTCCTTCTCCTTCCTCCCTTCTTTCCTCCCTCACTCCCTTCTTTCACTCCTTCCTCTCTTACTCTCCCCTTTCACACCTTTCCTTGCTTCCTTTGCACCCTTCCTCTGTTCCTGTCCCTTCCCTCTTTCCTTCCTTCCTTCCCACCCTCTGTCCATTCATTCACCCATTCCTCTCTTGATCGCCCCTTTTACCCTTCCTTCCTTCCTTCCTTCCACCCTCCCTCCTTCCTTCATAGCTCGCCCTCGCCTTTCTTCCGTTCCTTCCAGATGGGAGTGCCTCCTCAAGACACCCGCCCGACTGCTGGTACCCTGTTTTTTCTCTCCCCTCGTCCTTTCCAGCTCCTCGCTGGCTGGGGAATTCTGGGAGTTAAAGTCCAGATATCTTCCAGTTGCCAAGGTTGGGAAACACTGGCCTATGGGACCGCCTCGCTTGGCGTGAAGCGGGAAATGATCCCTGGGGGATGGAGTGGCTTGGCGACTTAAAATAGTTTTAAAATGGCGGGGGGGCCCAGACACTTAGGCTGTATGGGGCCCCAAAATTCCTGATGGTGGCCCTGTTTTCAGGTAATGAAAGTCAGGCAATATGCTGAAAATAATTTTTGTCAAAGACCAGACATGGTTAAAAGAAGAATGCTGTCTCAGCTACCAAGAGAGACTGATAAGAAGTGTAGTAGCCACTTTGAAAACCATCAACAGATGCAGAAGAGAATGATAAAAAAGACCAAGACTTTCCCCAATACTAAAAATAGTTGTTATTGTTTCATCTGAAATTACTCGCTAGAATTATCATCTTAATTAATTTTACCAAAGATCTGTTCTTGAATTTTATCTATCTGTCTGTCTGTCCGTCTATCTGTCTAGCTATTTATTTATTCATTTAGTTAAGTGTGTATATGATTACAAACAAAGTATAAACAAAGTATAATGATTATGAATATAGAAGAACTACAAGCATGGTTATGAGTATCAGAAATTTTACAAATACATGGGTACATTAGGACAGGGATGGTAAGCATGATGGTGCTCTTATGCACACTCCTTACAGACCTCTTAGGAATGTAGTGAGGTTGACAGTAGACAATGTAAGGTTAAAGATTTGGGGCTTTGGGGAAGAAACCTCAGAGTCAGGTAATGTATTCCAGGCATTGACCACTCTGCTGCTGAAGTTGAATTTTTTGCAATCATGTTTGGAGCAGTTTATATTAAGTTTGTATCTATTGTGAGCTCAATTATTGTTGCAGTTGAAGCTGAAGTAGTCATTGACAGGTAGGACCTTGTAGCAGATAATTTCATGTGCTACACTTAAGTCAGATCAAAGGCAGCGTAGTTCTAAATTTTCTAGGCCCAAAATTTCAAGTCTGGTGGTATAAGGTACTCTGTTGCAAACAGAAGAATCTCATGAAATATCTCTGGACACACTAAATTGTATTAATGTCTGATATATAGTGTGGGTTCCAGACAGATGAGATGTATTTGAGAATTGGTCTAGCAAATGTTTTGTGCTTTGGTTAAAAGTACGATATTGCCAGAGAAGAAGCTGCACAAGATTAGGTTAATCACTCTTAATGCCGTCTTAGCAATGCTGTTGCAGTAAGCTCTAGCACTTAGATAATTTGAGATGAGTACTTCAAGGCCCTTAACTGAGCAAGGATCGTCAACAAGGCCATGATCATCTAGTTTGTATTTTGTGTTCTGTTGTAATCATAGGTTTTTAAGCACTGAAATTTGGAATGGAATATTACTGGAGGGTGATATTTTAGCCCAATTGTGTGCTGTATAAAACCTTAATTCTTCCTCTATGGAAAGGCAGCAAAGTCCAGGCTGAGTAAGCATCCTGCAGAATCTATGACCATGTATGGAAAGCATTTAACTTGGTATGCAATATGAAGAAAACCTATAGCTAACTTCCATATAAGGAAATATATGCCTCACTCTCATTCCTTTGCAAACATACAATCCAGGAAAAAGGCAAAGAATGGAGCTTCCGTTAATTACCTATAGGGAAGCCACAAGGGAAGCCTTATATGGTGTAGGAATGAATGGTAGTAAGGGGGATGGCTTAATGTATGTGGCGTTCGCGAATTGGTTATTCTGTACCACATGTCAGGAAGAGTGAAATACAATAAAAGGAGCGATCCTGATTTAACAGAGGTCACCTCATCCAGAAAACTTTCTCTGTCGCTTCATTCTGATGTGGCAATTATGGCATGCTGTGCCTCCCTAGAGGTCGACCCACTGAAGGAGGGCTGCATGCTTTCAGTGTTCTGATTATTTTTGCCAATGTGTAAGACTGAGCGTATGTAGATTGTTACCAAAAGCCCAATAGCAAGCTTAATGCAGGTAGTCCTTGATTTATGACTGGCTGTTTAACGACCATTTCAAATTGCAATGGACTTGAAATGTGTGTCTTATTATATTATTTTAGAACCATGGTGGCCCTGTGGTTAGATTGGAGTACTGCTCACTCCAGGAGTTTGATTCTGAAGGGCTGAAAGATGGCTCAGTTTTCCATCTTTCTGAAGTTGATAAAATGAGGACTCAGGTTATAGGGAGCAATATGCTGACTCTGTAAACTGATTGGAGAAGTATGTAAAGCACTGTGAAGCAGTATATAAGTCTAAGTGCTATTGCTTATGGGCCATAAAGTACTTCTGGCCATTCTAATATGTTATGCCATATACATATCTCCATTCAAAGTTTTGGTAATGACTTATAAAGCCCTACATGGCATCAGGCCATATTACATGTGGGACCACCTTCTGCCGTATGAGTCCCAGTGACTGATTACATCCCACAGAGTTGGCCTTCTCCAGGTCCTGTCAACCAGACAATGTTGCTTGGTGGCGCCTAGGGGAAGAGCCTTCTCTGTGGGGGGGGGGCAGCCCTCTGGAATCAGTTCCCTCTAGAGATTTGCACTGCCCCCACCCTCCTTGCCTTCCGTAAGAGTCTTAAGACTCACCTATGTTTATTTATTTATTATTAGAGTTGACAGGGACCTAACAGGTCATCAAGTCCAACCCCCTGCTTAAGCAGGAAATCCTACAGCACCCTAGCCAAATGACAGTCCAATCTTCTTCTGAAAACATCCAAAGTTGGGGCATTCACAACCTCCCCTGGCAGGCCGTTCCACTGGTTGATCGCTCTGACCTTCAGAAAGTTCTTCCTTATCTCCAGGTTGAATCTCTCCTTGGTCAGCTTGATCAGCTTCCAACCATTGTTCCACGCCTGGCTCTCTGGTGCCCTGGAAAATTGTTGTGACCCCCTCTTCTCCATGGCAACCCCTTAAGTACCTGTATACAGCTATTATGTCCCCCTTCTTTTTACTAGACTATCCATGCCTCGTTCCAGCAACCTCTCCTCTCCTAATTGCCCCAAGTCTGTAGCCTAATTGGGGCAATTAGGTCTCATCCCCATGGCCAACAAAATGAGATCTATGTTGTATGATTGAATTGGTATGATTGTTTTTAAATATTGGATTTTTAGATTGTAATTTAAAATTTAATTAGGTTTGCTGTTGTACTGTATTGTTATATTATATGCAATCTAAAAATCCAATATTTTAAATAAATAAATAAATAAATATCTCCACAATCATTTGACCACAACTGGTTGCAGTTTTCCATGATCACATGCCCATTTAGAAGAATGGATTCATACGCCATTGATTCACTTGGTGACCACCATAATTCACAAAAACAGATCCAATCACATGCGTGTCTTGACTTAAAATAGGAAATCTGATCTCAATTGTGCTCATTAGTCAAGGAGTATCTTTAATACTCAGGTCTCTGTGCTGCTGCATTTTAGATACATTAGACTTGCAAATCCTAAAATTCCTGCCAATTTAATTGTTGGATGAAATAAAGCCTGGAAATTACACTTGCAGTTAGTTTGAAGGCTGCCAAATTCAGGTAAACTCATCCAATTGAAGGTAGTGTTCTGTGTTCAGTGCTTGGGCATGTCTAAAGATGAAGAACCCCAACTATTCAGAGGCTGTTATCTATTAACTTGTCTATCTAAATGTCCCCAGTGTTTAGGTTTTTCCATTTGTTTGATAATAAAAATATGTCAAAACGGGTGAGCAGTGTGGTCGGGCAGTAGGAAAAGCAAGTAGGATGCTTGGCTGCATAGCTAGAGGTATAACAAGCAGGAAGATGGAGATTGTGATCCCCTTATATAGAGCGCTGGTGAGACCACATTTGGAATACTGTGTTCAGTTCTGGAGACCTCACCTACAAAAAGATATTGACAAAATTGAACGGGTTACAAGAATGGTGGAAAGTCTTAAGCATAAAACTTATCAGGAAAGACTTAATGAACTCAATCTGTATAGTCTGGAGGACAGAAGGAAAAGGGGGGACATGATCGAAACATTTAAATATGTTAAAGGGTTAAATAAGGTTCAGGAGGGAAGTGTTTTTAATAGGAAAGTGAACACAAGAACAAGGGGACACAATCTGAAGTTAGTTGGGGGAAAGATCAAAAGCAACGTGAGAAAATATTATTTCACTGAACGAGTAGTAGATCCTTGGAACAAACTTCCAGCAGACGTGGTTGGTAAATCCACAGTAACTGAATTTAAACATGCCTGGGATAAACATATCCATTGTAAGATAAAATACAGGAAATAGTATAAGGGCAGACTAGATGGACCATGAGGTCTTTTTCTGCCGTCAGTCTTCTATGTTTCTATGTGTAGTACAAGTTTTATATATTTTAAATGAATCAGTTTGAACATGATAGACTCACAATTTTTGAATAGCTAGAGCAGTCACGTCGATATTGTTAAATGCCCATCATTAATTCTATCCTTTTTTAATGCTTCAGTTTGCACAGTGCTTTTCTGTTTTAAAATTGTTTTAATAAATTACATATTTATGATGTACGCGCTGCTAATTGGAGGGGCATTTCTTCACTTTAAACATTCATAGCTTTTTAATAGAAAAGGGCAAGCCAATCTATTTAGTAAATTAAAAGTAATTTGGTTGACATTTCTGTATGAGTAAATCTATTGGCCTTGCTATAGATCATGAAATAAGCTTTGTTAAAATTTTGTTTTAGTCTTATGTTTCATGTTTGCCCTGTCGAATTTCAATAGGCTTTTGCTGTATTTTTCCAATGGGTTCAACAGGAGACCCTTTCTCTTTTTAATTTAACACCTGTGAATTCACACGCATGATTAGGATAGGAGGGTTAAAGTCTGTCACTTATATGGATTATTCCAGACATCTCCAATTTGTGAAGGATAACTTCAACAAACGACACATAATGGTTTCATTTTAATCCATCATGAATTAAAACTCTAATTAGGCTAGTAATGAAATACTATTATTAATAGGGAGAACTTTACAAGGCCAAATGGCATCACTCCAATATTTTATGTGCTTTAACACATTGAATGTTGGTTGTGATGTAACATGGAAGACTTGACTATCAGAAAAATTATACTCTCTGGCTGAAACTTTAAAAGGAAGCACCAGATTATCTGCATTCTTTTCATTCAGTCTTCTGCTCTAAATACACTACTGAATAGACCTGATTGCACTTGGCAAAATTAGGATGGGGATGGTCACAGTTCTTCTTGATCTCTCAGATACTATTCAATACATGGATCCTTCCATACCAGCTGAATGGACTGAGAGTGAGAGGTATAGTGTTGCAGTGGTCTTTCTCCATAGCCTAATCCAGTAAGTGTTAGGAGGATGTGGGAAGTCCAAAGCCACTTGTTAGCAGAATGCCACAAGAATCAATGCTCTCATCTACCAATATAACATCTACATGAAGCACTGAATCAGGTCATCTTCATCACATATATCTTGACTCCTTGCTGAGGGTCAAGGCTCTTTCCCAATGCCTGGACTCTGTTGTGGTTTGAATGTGAACGTACAAGCCTAAACTCAACCCTAGCAAGACCAATGAATTCACTTGACTGTGAGAACATTTTGTCTTTAGCGGCATGGACAACGGATATCAGAAGGGCAATGTTCCTCAAACTCTTTTTGCCGATCCTGTAAGATCCATCAGGGTAACCTGGTCTTGGGTTTCCTGCCTAAGCAGGGGATTGGACTAGAAGACCTTCCAACTGTTATTCTATTCTATTCTATTCTATTCTACTCTACTCTACTCTATTCTAACCATGCTTTGTATCCCATTTGTAAAGCAATACCAACTTTTGTGACAGTATTCCCCACAAGTTACATGCAGCCCTGACCAGGAACAGCTAAAACAAAAACAAAAACAGATTTCTCACAAGGCTTTGAGCTAGAATGTGGAGAGGATGATTGTCAACAGACTCAAACTCAACCCTGATAAGACGGAGTGGCTGTGGGTTTTGCCTCCCAAGAACAATTCCATCTGTCCGTCCATAACCCTGGGGGGGATTACTAACCTCCTCAGAGAGGGTCCACAACTTGGGCGTCCTCCTCAATCCACAGCTCACATTAGAGAAACATCTTTCAGCTGTGGCGAGGGGGGCGTTTGCCCAAGTTTGCCTGGCGCACCAGTTGCGGCCCTATCTGGACCGGGAGTCACTGCTCACAGTCACTCATGCCCTCGTCACCTCGAGGCTTGACTACTGTAACACTCTCTACATGGGACTACCTTTGAAAAGTGTTCAGAAACTCCAGATCGTGCAGAATGCAGCTGCGAGAGCAATCATGGGCTTTCCCAAAAATGCCCATGTCACACCAACACTCTGCAGTCTGCATTGCTTGCCAATCAGTTTCCGGTCACAATTCAAAGTGTTGGTTATTACCTATAAAGCCCTTCATGGCACCGGACCAGGTTATCTCAGGGACCACCTTCTGCCGCACAAATCCCAGCGACCGATTAGGTCCCACAGAGTGGGCCTTCTCCGGGTCCTGTCAACTAAACAATGTCATTTGGCGGGACCCAGGGGAGGAGCCTTCTCTGTGGCGGCCCCGGCCCTCTGGAACCAACTCCCTCCAGAGATCAGAATTGCCCCCATCCTCCTCGCCTTTCGTAAGCTCCTTAAAACCCGCCTCTGCCATCAGCCATGGGGAAACTGAGATATTCTTTCCCCCAGGGCCTCTACAGTTTATGCATGGTATGTCTGTATGTATGTCTGGTTTTTATAATAAGGGTTTTTTAATTGTTTTATTATTGGATTGCTACATACTGCTTTTATCAATGTTGTTAGCTGCCCCGAGTCCACGGAGCGGGGCAGCATACAAATCCAATAAATAAATAAATGATTATCTATTACTATGGTTATTTCCTTGTGTTTTAATATAATGGTCCTCTTTTAATCCTTGCAAGCTGTCCAGAATATATGACAAGTAGATGCCCATAGAAATATACATTATAAATAAGAAAATGAATTAATGAAGGGGTGGGGGAAAATAACAACACTGAATTATGTGGAAAGAGAGTCTGATATATTGATGATATATTGATATATTGATATATCATGATGATATACTGCTATATAGTGATAAATTGATAAGATATTATATTAATATTTGATTAAACAAATTTAATATGGTAGTTGAAGAAGATAACAGATAACTGGAATCACTCTCAGGATTTCATCTACAGGCTTAAAATAAATTAAATCCCCATTGGAGAAACTTCTTCATTTCAGACAATCAGAACAAGTCTATTCTCCTTCTTCAACCCATCACAGTTTTACCTCATCGGGTGAGATTTGTCACCATCCAAGATTGATATGGTTAAAATACAAAAGAAAGACTTTCTCCCATAATGGAAGTAGATCTAATGTTCATCTGAGGAGAAAAATAATAATATTATCCTTACTATCTCATAAGGATGTGATTAGCGTGTTTTAAAATAAGTGTCTTATTCAAGGACTCCCACCAACATACTCTCCCTGCCTCTCTCCCTCTCCCTCTCTCTCTCTCTGTCTCCCCACCCCTACTTGAATTATTTGTGGAGGAAACATACAATTATCCTCCATTTGTGGTATCAGAAAGGGGGAAGTGGTGAAATTTCCAGAAAACAGAAGTGTGGGATTCATCTGTTTTGCAACTGCTATTATAATTGTAAATAATCAGTTTTGTGATGAACTGTGATTGAAAGCCTGAATGGCAGTCTCCATTCCGCTTAACGTGGGTGAGTTCCATTGATGTAAGAAGAAGGTTACATTTAAAGTTTGCTTTAGTTTTTGTTGTTAGAGCTTTATGCTTCCTCTCCTTTGCGCCAGTTGGGGCCAAGAAATCTGTTTCAGTTGTTAGAAGACACAATGGCAACTTGAATTGTACTCATTTAACTTAAAACATGTTTTTGCAAGAGGCTCCAGTGTGAGCTGTAGTGGAAACAAGATGGATGGTTTGAGCTGAGGAGTGAAATTCAAGTAATTAAATAGTTGGCTCGAGACACTTCAAAACAGTAACTATATATGGGAAACTAATCTACTCTCTGCTCTCAGTTGATTGGGGCTGATTCTGCTCAGCACAGGGTCCTTTCCAAAAGGCTAACATCACAACTAGGCTGGACACTGATATACTCAAACAACTCTGAGAAATTTTCAGTGTATTCCATTATCACTGCCATTATCTGGATGATCATTTTTTCTTTTCAGCTACATAGTTCATCTTGCTCAACATTCTGGCAGCACAAAAATAAACTGAACACTGTTGTTCATAAAAACCCGGGTGAGAAAAATATAGAAGAGCAAAGCTTTAAATGTAGTGCAGTGGTGTTGATGTGCTCCCTATATGTGAAATGTATGTGGCGCACATCTGCCTCCTACACATGTAAATAATAATAACACAGTATGACTGTCAGTCCATCAGGCAAATCCAAACCAGAATTGTGTCTCAGTGGTTTTTGCTAAAACTATACATATATCTCTTGGGAATCCAAGACTTCTCCTGCTTAATAACATATCTGGCATTGCAACATCTGCTTTAGATTAATTACTCTGTACCTGGACTTTCTATGTGAAGGATAGCTTCTATATTCCCTGTCCTTATTTTATTCTATTCTATTCTATTTTATTCTGTTTTATTGTTTGCAGTAAATCATGGTGGATAAATTCTAAAAGAAATGTTGATGTAGTTTTGAAAATATATGAGACATATTTGTACTGTTGTACGCCACCCAAAGTCATTTCTAGGGGTGGCTATACACAGTTGATGATGATTATTATTTTAATCTTACTTTGTTTTATTTACAGTACAGTGGTACCACTACTTACAAACTTAATTCATTCCGTGATCAGGTTAGAAAAGTTTGTAAGAAGAAGCACAATTTTTTCCATAGGAATCAATATAAAAGCAAATAATATGTGCAATTGAAGAAACCACAGGGAGGATGGAGGCCTTGTTTTCTCCCAGGAGATTCCTAGAGAGGCCCCATGGAGGCTTCTCCACACCTTTCCCAGCCCTGTTTCCTCCCAGGAGATTCCTTGAGAGGCCCAATGGAGGCTTCTCCCCAACTTTTCTGGCCCTGTTTCTTCCCAGGAGATTCCTATAGAGGCCCCACAGAGGCTTATCTCCACCTTTTCCAGCCCTGTTTCCTCCCAGGAGATTTCTAGAGAGGCCCCACGGAGGCTTCTCTCTGCCTTTTCCAGCCCTGTTTCCTCCCAGGAGATTCCTAGAGAGGTCCCATGGAGGCTTCTCCCTGCCTTTTCCGTTTATAGTTTCGGCGGCTCTGGTTTGTAAGTGGAAAATAGTTCTTGAGAAGAGGCAAAAGAATCTTAAACACCCGGTTCTTATCTAGAAAAGTTCGTAAGTAGAGGCGTTTGTAGGTAGAGGTATTAATGTACCTTTTGTTTTTCCAGGCTCAGTCTGAATCTTGGCAATTTACATACAAATCAGTATACAAAAATAGCATAGTTAGTGCAAATGGTTGCTCACCATATCCGACCCTACTTGACTGCTCAAATAAGAGAGTCTTATCCAGGCTGTGGGAGGCTTTGGGAAATTGCTAAGCAAAGACTCTGAGGCAAGGAATCCCAAAGCATGGTGACAGCCATATGGAAGAACCATCTTCAATCTCTCATTCTCCTGAATCCTTGTAAGGATGGGAACAACAGCATCCTCTCCAAGCATACAGAACAGATCAAGTGAAGACAGATCAAATTTCCAGATTGGTCTTTTCTTTCTGAATAGTGTAAACATCATTGTAATTTTCCATTACATTTTCCACAACAGATGCTATTTCTTCACAGATCATCTTGGATTAACTATATACTGCCGCATGAATCCCAGCGACCGGTTAGGTCCCACAGAGTTGGCCTTCTCCAGGTCCCGTCAACTAAACAATGTCGTTTGGTGGGACCCAGGGGAAGTGCCTTCTCTGTGGCAGCCCCGACCCTCTGGAACCAGCTCCCCCGGAGATTAGAACTGCTCCCACCTTCCTTGCCTTTCGTAAACTCCTTAAAACCCACCTCTGCCGTCAGGCATGGGGGAATTGAGGCATCCCCTCCGGGCCTATACAGCTTATGCATGGTATGTTGGTGTGTATGTTTGCTTTTAATAATGGGGTTTTTAGTGTTTTTTAATTGAGGCATCCCCTCCGGGCCTATACAGCTTATGCATGGTATGTTGGTGTGTATGTTTGCTTTTAATAATGGGGTTTTTAGTGTTTTTAAATTGTTAGATTTCTCGTACATTGTTTTATTGTTGCTGTGAGCCGCCCCAAGTCTACGGAGAGGGGCGGCATACAAATCAAATCAAATCAAATCAAAAATAAATAAGTAAGTAAGTAAGTAAGTAAGTAAGTAAGTAAGTAAATAAATAAATAAATAAATAAATAAATAAATAAATAAATAAATAAATAAATAAATAAATAAATAAATAAATAAATGTAAAGGTCAATGGCAGGTTCTTACTGGTCTGGTCCCAAGCACTGCATTGGTAGGAATCAACTGATGATGCAATTTTCGGGGATTTTTTTTTCCTGCCTTCTTCTGAGAAGGAGCTTTTCAGCTGTGCTTTGGATGAAGGATAAAGGTTAACATTAAGATGAGGGTGGGCGGGACAGATTCTTCCGACATAGAGATGCCAGAAAAAAATTGCCAAAAATTGTGGGTTCTTGCTGGCGTGGTGCTCTGGACTGCAATGGTAAAAACCTAGCACTGGTAAAAGTTCCATCGCATATGCATTCATCATTTCCAGCTCTGGGGCAGTGTTCATCTCTGCTTCTAAGCTGAAAAGCTAGCACTGCCTGAAGACGTCTCCTTGGTCATGTGGCCGGCATAACTAAATGCCAAAGACGCAGGGAGCACTTTTCCCTTTCCACCAAAGTGGTTCCTATTTTTCTACTTGCATTTTTATGTGCTTTCAAACTGCTAGGTTGGCAGAAGTTGGGACAAGTAACAGGAGGTCACTCTGTTATGCAGTGCCAAGGATTTGAACCGCTGAACTGCTGATCTTCTGATCAAAAAAGCTTAGCATCTTAGCCACTGAGCCACCCCATCCCTCAATGTAACATTGGTCAGTTCAAATATTTTCATATTTTTATAAAATATATTTTAAAGGCAGAGAAATATATATATATCTGTTCTCCAAATCAGGCAGTAAGTGAGTGAATTGCATTGGATTTATGACCTTATCTTAAATTTTAGATTTTTTTTTTCATTTTCATTTTTCATTTTATTGGATGTGAAATAATTGGATGGTTGTATAAAGTTAGCAAATAGTAATTATTGTTGTAAAAATATTTTAAAAATAGAGAAATATAAATCTCACACTACTTACCAGAGCTTTCAAAATTTTTGCCAAACCAATCCTAGAATACAGCTCCTCTGTTTGGAACCCATACCATATTTCTGACATTAACACCCTCAAAAATGTCCAAAGATACTTCACCAGAAGAGCCCTTCACTCCTCTACCCAAAACAGAATTCCCTACGAAACTAGACTTACAATCCTGGGTCTAGAAAGCTTAGAACTACGACACCTTAAACATGATCTACGTATTGCCCACAAGATCATAAGCTGCAATGTCCTGCCTGTCAAAGACTACTTCAACTTCAACCACAACACAAGAGCACACAACAGAGTCAAGCTTAATATTAAGAGGTCAGTAAGGGGCGTGCATAAGTGCACTAGAGTGCCTTCCATCCCCTGTCCTATAGTCTCTCCTATATCTCCTATAGCCTCTCTTCTATCCCTATATCTTTTCTGCTATTCTCTCATAGATATATTTTATTCCTATATTTTCTCTTCTATTATTTCTTTAATACATTTTACTCGAGTATATCCTCTATAACCTTCATTGTGTATTATTGTGTATTGAACAAAATAAATGAATGCATGAATGAATGAATGAAGAAAGAAAGAAGAAAGAAAGAAAGAAAGAAGGAAGGAAGGAAAGAAAGAAAGAAAGAAAGAAAGAAAGAAAGAAAGAAAGAAAGAAAGAAAGAAACCTGCCCTCCAAAGCTGGAAGTAAATGAATCAGATTTACAAATGTCCCTATATAAAATTTTAGCTTTAAAAAAAATGGACGTGAAATAACTGGTTGGCTTGTATAAAGTTAGCAAACTAGTAATTAGTACATTGTAACATGCCTTGAAATGAATGAAATTTTTAATTTCACTTAGTGCTTGCAGAATGTAGCAGCTCTGCTATAAAATTAGGTATCAGACTTTCAGGTAATTGCTTCACCAGATGTGACCAAAATGAAATTCATTTTAAACTCCAAAAGCAACCAAGATTTTTCACTCATTGGTTGGTTAAGCCCCTTGTTTTTTGCTGCAAATCTTTTTCTCTGGAAAAGTGTTTGCAGTCTTGAGATATCAAAATAATCAAATATGTTGTCTTCTGGCAAAGGATCAAACATTATATCTTCTTTCTAAGAGTGGCTGTGAATTTTTTAAGTTTCTGTAAAATCTGCTGTGCTGCAGTTTTGCCATTTGGAAAGTCTACCTAACTATATAAATGATCATAAAAATGGAAAATATGGGTTTAAAATAAAAATGGCATTGCACTGAGTTTATTTAGAATGAAAAATAAAGACAATAATGCTAGAAGGGGAATAGCTAGAGAATATCCAGAAATGCTATAAATCACACAATAAATTATGGTTTTCTAATTTCCACATAGTAACTCCTTAAGTATTGACCCTTGATAAAAACATCAGCTATGTGAAGAACTATTATCCTAGGAGTACCACAGAAATTCCAACCAAGTGCAGAATCAACCAATTTGGCTGAAGAACAACACTTTAGCAACCAGTTTCTCATAGGGTGTCACGGCTTTCATTTGGCACTTCCATGCAAGAATCTTTGAGTAGTTCCCAGAGTAACCTACACCCCCATGATCTCATACTGCATTTTGCTTTGCCAGCTGAACTGATAAAATGTTCTGTAGCTGGCTGTGAGATGGGAAAACCATACCACTTTGTGGTGCTTTGAGAAAGGGCCATTTCTCCATTAAAGGGAATGCTTGCCTCACACTCCCGCCATCCTCCTGAGCTTTTGCTGTCATGAAGAAATGTAAACCCACAGTGGCTGGGTGGCTTTGTAGCTTCAGCTTCTCTTCATAAACTTAGGTGAAGACACTAGAGGTGAAATTGATGAGATTCCCTCTGATTTACAGAACTGAAGAAATCACAATTACTGCCAACCTGCCTTCCATTTCACAAGTTAAAAAGAGGGCCATGAAAATAATTACTGACCCTTTGCATGCTGGACATAAATTGTTTCAACTCCTATTCTCAAAATCACACTATAGAGTACCGCACACCAGACACAAGAACATTTTTCCCAAACGCCATCACTCTGCTAAACAAATAATTCCCTCATCACTGTCAAACTATTCACCAAGGCTGCATTACTATTGCTATTAGTATTCTCATCGTTCCTATCACCCATCTCCTCACACTTATGACCATGTGCAACTTGTTGCTTGTATCTTTATGATTTATATTAATATTGATTGTTTCCTGATTACTTGTTTGTATCCTGTGACAATTATTAAGTGTTGTACCTCATGGTTCTTGACAAATGTATCTTTTCTTTATGTACACTTAGAGCATATTTACCAATGACAAATTCCTTGTGTGTCCAATCACACTGAGCCAATCCATAATTCTATTCTATTCCTTCTGTTTCTCTTCAGCAGAAAGGAATGTGTGTGCATATATACATAATATCTTTGAATCAGTGGTCACTCTTGATAGCTTGATAGCTGCCTGGATGCATCCCTGCTATTTTCCTAATGTTTTTTTATTATTTATTTATTTATCTATCTATCTACCATTCATTCATTCATTCATTCATTCATTCATTCATTCATTCATTCGACTTCTATGCCGCCCAATCCCATGACACTCAGGGCCGCTGGTGATTGGAAATTATTTTCCTTTTTCCTAGGGAGTGACTAGTTGAAATCACCCGCTGGTAAAATGGGACTAGAACTCACAATCTCCCACTCTCTAGTCCATCTTGATGCCTCAATCCAATGATTTTCCTCTTCAGCTACTAACACAGGAAAAGTATCAGGTTTTCTCTTTTCATTTTGGTGGGAGTGGAAATAAGAGAATTGTTGTCATTTATTTGAATGATGGGTTTCCAAACCATCCTCTGGCAAAATCTCTAACATAGGATAACTACAGGCAGGCCTTGGTTTTCATTCGTTGTTCCCATGTTACTTAAATGGTTGATATAAAAACAGGATTTGTTGACTTTTTTTCCCCAAAAAACTTAACTTTTACCATATTAATAGTATCATTTGATGTACAGACTTTCACATTCATGTGAAAAAAATATAAAAATTGGATTTTAAAAAAATGTACACACTGCTTGGGTGGAAAGATGCTAATAAATGGATGATAAAAAATTGGTGCAGGTACATGGTGGATCACATTCACTATGAAATTATGGAAATTAGATTACATAATTATAATGAAGAGAAATTAGCAGCAACAATGAGGCGGTGGGAAAAGGTTAAAAATCATATATTAATATTAGTAAGCGATGCAAATGTAAAAAATAAAATTCAATCACTCTATAAAGAATGAGCAATGTAACCCGGAGCTGAGGTAAATGAAAGATATAGAATTGAATCTTCTCTGGTGGAGGGACATATGATTTTGTTTGGTGATGGTACACACATTTATGTTTTTGAATTTATGTTTTATCTTTCTGTAAAATTTTTAAAAAATCAATAAAATTTATTTTAAAAAATATGTACACACTGATTTTAGATAGTTTTGTTCGATGATACATTCTTGGTTTTTCTCTTGAATGTCTTCACGTAAAGCAAAATTATAAACATAAACTATTAAAATTGTATCCTCATGAAACTCTTTTCAGATTTGCTATTTTAAAAAATGTGTCCTTTATTTTTTTCCAATAAAATATAGTCATGGTACATAGAGCCAGTATGATTGGTAATCACTGTTAAGATTTCTTATGCATGAACTCATCAATTTTTTTAGAAGCTTGTAAGCAAATGAACAATATCACAATTTGGGACAGGTGATTGGACTAGAAATCCAAAAATAATAGTAGCACTATTGTTGGCAACAGGCAAGCCTCCCTTTTTGGGCCATTATACTTCCATGAAGTGCAGAGAGTAAAGATATGGTACCATTTCCTGCTAACTTTAATTTTAGAGTTGCATAAAACAGGTAAAAATATAAAATCTAACTTCAGCTATAGAGTTTTATGAGTTTATACTTCTAAAAAAGAGTAAAATTTAAACTCTCTCTCTTTTTTTTTCCTTTCTAAAAGGGGAAAAATCTTCAAACAGTCAAGCATCCTAATTAACTTTTAGAATCAGCCTTTAGGATTTGGGCTGAAGCTATGATTGCTGGTTCAGAGATTGTGAAATAGGTAGTTCAGAAGGTGGAACAAAACAGTGAAAAACACAAAATCAAAAACCTGGGTATCAAGCCAGTCATGCATAATTGATATTGTCATTATAGTATGAAATGTGAACTTAGGATAGTTAGCTCAAAATTCGTGGAGCTGAAGTGAACTGTATTATTGAGCCTCGGGGTGCACACCATGGTGTTCCAACTTGAACTGTTGTAGATATCTGTGGAGATTCAGGTCATGTTTGTCTCAAAGGTGCTTTTTCAAAAGGCAACTGGACTTTGTTTTTCCCTTAAGACATTTTGTTTCTCATTCAAGAAGATTCTTCAATTCTGTTGTTGTTGTTGTTCCTCTTTTTCTGGGACAACCATTGCAACTTCTCTATGTAAACACTCCAGATTGCCCATTCATTTTTCCTGCCAATAATTTAAACAGCCAAACCACATGCCCAGCTCCATGTCATAAATATGGTCATGTCATGACTCACAAACATATTTCACTGTCCACTTGGGGCTTCTGATTGCTCCTTTGGGCAAGATTTTTCAGCCAGAAATCACCGATCATGCTCAGAAACCATAAATTATCCCCTCTTAACTTCATCCCAATCACCTCCCACAATTGGTGCCTGCTGATTTGTTGTCACTGTTGTCCAAGCCGCCCCTTTGTATGTATGGAATGTCTGATATATCTATAAAATAGTGAAACCTCTTAACTTCTTGGTGTAAAGGTCGCCATTAGGAACAAAAGGTTGTTGCCAAAGATATTTAGCTCTAAATAGACCCTCCAGTTAGTGTCATATTTCACTTTGTCATTCTCAGCCTCCCGCTTGGAAAGCCCAACCTCACTTTATCATCATAAACATGTCAACAATCAGTCCCAGTGGATAGTCTTCCTGTTTGTTCTGCAGGCTCTCGAAAAAGTGTGCCATCCAACAAGTTAGAATGCTTATTCATTGTGCCCCATTGGAAAGAGACCTGAAATTCAGACTAAATTTCAGAAGGACAGTAAGGTTTATGTCTTTAATAAGAGTAAAAATTACTTAAGTAATTTATTAATTACAAACCAGACTAAACTAATTGGGAAAGCATATAAACATATGATTGGTCATAAAAATATAGACTTAACGTTAAAGGACAACATGATAAGTTGGTGTAGAAATATTGGCAGAGAAATTGATTTAGACACATGGGAAAGAGTCTGGACTTTTAATTGGAAAATGACAAAGTCGGTATCGCTAAAGGAAAATCAAATTAAGATGTTTTATAGGTGGCATCTTCCACCAAGTAGAATTGCAAAAATGTTCCCTAATATGTCCCCATTGTGCTGGAAATGTAAAAAGGAAATAGGTTCATACTATCATCAATGGTGGAGTTGTAGCAAAGTTAAGACATATTGGAAAATGATAGAAAGAATAATAAAAGAAATAATAAAGCAAGAGATAGAAAAAAAAACTCCGGAATTTTACTTACTAGGTATAAACAAACAGAAATATAAGAAAGATATTTTACATCTAGTTATTCGTATAACGACAGCGGCCAGGATAGTATATGCGCAAAATTGGAAGGGGGAAGATATTCCCAAAGAGGAGGAGGTTATTAAGAAAATATTAGACTGCGCTGAAATGGATATGATGACAAGATGGTTAAATAACCAAGAAGAATCTGAATTTTATGTGATTTGGAATAAAGTGTATACATGGATAGACAAAAAGAAGAATTAAAAATGCACAATAGTAGTATGGTTAGGATTTAATTCTTGTGTTTGTACTTTGCTTAGATATGAAGTTTATGGGGTTTTTTTCATAATAAGGTAAGATAAAATCTCTTCTTTTCACTTAAAGTAATAGGTTGACTTAACATATTAATAATGTATTCTTTTTTCTGTAATGCAATTTGACTTCTTGAACAAGCGGGGTATTTGCAACCCCAATTTTATGTTAAATGTGTGTTTGAATGTTTGTCAATTTTAAGAAAATCAATAAAGTTTATTATAAATAAAGGAAACAGACCTGAAACATTCCCATGACATTTGATCCCCCCCACCCCGCCCCTTTATCTCCCTAGAAATAAACTTTACGGACAAGATAAATTTAGTCAGAAATCTGTCCGGAGAGAGAGGTTCATTTTGTGCTTCCACAAGGAGTATCTGAATTGGTAGAAACTTTGTGCTCATCCATGTCCTAGCTTTTGAAACATTTCTGCTGGAAAATTATAGATATCTATTTTTCCTAACAAAGCTATCCTTGTAAACGTCAGATTGTGGGAACCGGTGTCTGTATTTCATACTTTTTTTATTTCATATCCTTGTTACTTTGGCTAAACAATGGTATCTGTTAAAAGGTATTTGGTTAACGTGCCTAATTTCAAAAGAGAATTTTCCCTGTACAATTGTTTGGATATTTTTCTCTATTTTTCTCAAGGATTTAGGGGTAGTGATTTCTGACAGTCTCAAAATGGGTGAACAGTGCAGTCAGGCGGTAGGGAAAGCAAGTAGGGTGCTTGGCTGCATAGCTAGAGGTATAACAAGCAGGAAGAGGGAGATTATGATCCCGCTATATAGAGTGCTGGTGAGACCACATTTGGAATACTGTGTTCAGTTCTGGAGACCTCATCTACAAAAAGATGTTGACAAAATTGAATGGGTCCAAAGACGGGCTACAAGAATGGTGGAAGGTCTTAAGCATAAAATGTATCACGAAAGACTTAATGAACTCAATCTGTGTAGTCTGGAGGACAGAAGGAAAAGGAGGGACATGATTGAAACATTTAAATATGTTAAAGGGTTAAATAAGGTCCAGGAGGGAAGTGTTTTTAATAGGAAAGTGAACACAAGAACAAGGGGACACAATCTGAAGTTAGTTGGGGGAAAGATCAAAAGCAACATGAGAAAATATTATTTTACTGAAAGAGTAGTAGATCCTTGGAACAAACTTCCAGCAGACGTGGTAGATAAATCCACAGTAACTGAATTTAAACATGCCTGGTATAAACATATATCCATCCTAAGATAAAATACAGAAAATAGTATAAGGGCAGACTAGATGGACCATGAGGTCTTTTTCTGCCATCAGACTTCTATGTTTCTATGTTTCTATAGAATGAAACCTACGGTAATTTATTTTTAAAACATCTCTTTGATTCAGTAAACATATGTATTATTTATGCCCACTTTGCACTTTAAATTTAGCTTTAAAAAGCTGGTTTGGGGATGCGCAGGTGGCTCAGATGATCCCATTTATGTTTTCTATCTAAGATTAACTACCCAGATTAACTTTCATGATAGGTGCAAAATGTGTAGAACAGGCTCTATGATGACAAAATTGTTAAATGCCAAATTGGGATTCCAGAAACTATCCACCATCTCTGCAGTTCACATTTTTATTTTTTTGTGCTTCAGTTTTACTACCCAGATCACTTCTCTTTGAAAGAGGAATATCATTCTCCATAAAAATTCAGTCTGGATCTCCAGAGATTTCTAAAGAAGTCTGTTTTGACTCTCCTTATATTTCAATATTATATCCTTTTATGGCGATAAAAGAAAACTACCCTGGATTTTAATGGGGTGAATTAGAGCAAATTACCAAAACAGACTCAATTGCATTAAGGGGCAGCAATAAACCGAGTCCTTATTTGCTCAAAAAATTGTGCAAGGATAAGTTTATTTGGAAAATGCACACATATACACACAGCATAAAATTAGAAAACTAAACTTCAAATAAACATATCTTAAAAGTCATTGCAGTGGTTGACATTTTACAACGTGTACCTTAAATATTGTGTACATTATGGAAAGTTACATACAAATTTCTACATATTAGGTAATGGAATGCATGTAACTTGGTACATTAGCAAAATTGCAAATGACAGTGAATACAAATGTTGAACATTTCTTCCATGGTGTTCACGCTCCATCCTATTTTCCCCCCAGTGAGGAAACAGAAAAGTATTTGGGGCATATTTAAGCTTTATAGGCACAAATGCTTTTGCCATCATACTATAGCTATCGCCCTCTAGTTGTTTGGGACATAGCTTCTACCATGCACACATTGGTTAACTATTGGATATACCGAGGAAGAAAGTGAGAACTATAGAGAATACCAAGTTGAGAAAGGCTATTTTTTCATGCTAGAGTAAACTTGCCTATAAAAATATATTCAAACAATCCCTAGATACTGGTTTGCAATGCGGCCCATTAATTAGGATTCTGTAGGTCAGAGGTCAGTAGGCGTTCTAACTAAAGGTTATATCCTAATGGTTTGCACATGTTTAAAATCTGAATGCAGAAACAATTATTAGCTGGGGGGCTTTTCCCTTCCATGTTGTTCTGTTGATTTTTCCATCATTACTGATGAACAGCTTTCAACTTTTCAAACAACGCAATAACTTTTTGATTTCCAGGATGCAGCAGCAGCAGCTGTAAATGCCCGGGCCACTTGAAACTTTTACATATTGTAACCCACCCACCCCACCCCCGTGTCCTCGGAGAGGGGCAGCATATAAATCCAATCATAAATGAATGAATGAATGAATGAATGAATGAATGAATGAATGAATAAATGGGCACATTAGAACAGGGAAAGTAGACATGCTGGTGCACTTATGCTGGTGCACTTATGCACGCCCCTTACAGACCTCTTAGGGACAGGGTGAACTCAACAGTAGATAGTGTGTTAAAAGGTTAAAATTTTGTGGGTTGGGGAATAAAACCACAGAATTGGATAATGTATTCCAGGCATTGACCACTCTGTTACTGAAATCGTATTTTCTGCAAATGAGTTTGGAGCGGTTCACTTTAAGTTTGTAACTATTGCGTGCTCGTGTATTGTTGTGGTTGAAGCAGTGGTGGGTTGCTCCCAGTTCAGAATGATTCTTAGAACTGGCAGCACTGGTGATGGGAGGCTCTGCCCACCTGCCCGGATAACATGGAACTGATTGGTGGGGGGAAGGGGATAAATAAAATTACTTGATGAACTTTTTCCATCTTTATAGTCTATGGTTCTATCATTCCCAATAAACCATAAAACTATTCTCAGCCCCATGCCTAGAGTTTGTACAACTGATTGCTAGGGAGATGAACATTTCTTTTAAAGATTATTTCTGGAGATCTCTCATGTTTGAATAATTTCAAAACCTCATATTATTTTATAGTGCTTAACCATGAGATCCTAAGATAGTAGAAGAAAGGAGGAATATGGGAAAGTAAGGCTTGGTATCATTAGAAAAAAGACTCTCCAAAAGTAAATGTGGGCAATAAAAGATTATTAAGCAGAGAATAATGCCAATGTAATGAGGGGGTGGGGTTTCCTAAGATGTATAATTTTATAATTGTGCAAATATTGAAACCTCCTTCTTATATGACTTGGATTTTGCCTCTTCTTAAAATGTTTCAGTAATCGGTTTTGGGAATGTGTGTGAGACAGGGAGGGAACAAGGGGGAAAGTTCAATATACTCTGGAGAATGTTGTATAATGAAGCCCTCGGAATTCCAAAGGAAAAAGGTTCACACAAGACTAGCCTTGCTTCCATATCTTGATCTACAATATCCAGGTCACATCCTACATGGTAGTTGCCTGCAATCACTGAGTCTTATTACTTGCCCTTCATAAACCTTCCCATAAAAGAAGTCAAAGTTAATGTTTTGACATCTCTTTTTGGTTTTCACTTAAAATCTGAAAGGCAAGATAGCTGAGATAACGACCATTGGATTGTTCATTTTTTAAATGAACTGAATTCCCTACAATTGTTTCATGTTCCAAAGGTACATGTTATACAATAAATATTTCTTGATTTAAGCTTTTGACAAACTTTCATCATATGTACTTTTTGTTTACTGATATAATTTGAGTGGAGCCTAGGTTTGTCTCTTTTTATAAAGATGATTGATAGGAAAAAAATATCAAAACCAGGTGAAACTCTCCATGAAAAAAGCAAGTTTCTTTTAATTCCTCTGTTATAAAATGAAGGTTTTTACAAAAATCACTAAAGTTAGGGTGCTTTTCTTCTAGTGTTTCATTTTTATCATCAACTATTCTCACTTTAATCACTCTGTCAATTATATTATGTGCTGTGTCATCTTTTTTGCAAACTGGTCTCCAAAATAACTGGAAGACATCTGACTGGGGAAAAGTGTCAGTGAAGATAATTAATATAAATGTTTGAACACTTATAATTATTTTATACGATGTATCTAAAACACTTTATTACATTTCCCATTTCATCCAAAGGAGCTAAATATTCATTTCTAGTGAATACTCATGGTGAACTTGAATATCCAAGAGGACAGAGAAAGCATTGCAGAAAGAGCAGCAGCCAGATGGTGTTTTCCTGGCTGACCAAACTTCTCCAGATCGTGGAGAACACCCACTTGCACTTTGGATAGCTGCATTTCATGAGTAAACTGTACAAAGTGAGACTTTTGCAACTGACTTGATTGAAGTGAATTGTATGGCTGGAGGTTGCACAATGGCTGGAGGTTGCACAACGCTTTCCCCCTAGGCCTTTATAATTTTATGCATGATATGTCTGTACGTATGTTTGGTTTTATAATAAGGGTTTTTAACTGTTTTAGTATTGGATTATTATTATTATATGCTGTTTTATTGCTGTTGTTAGCCTCCCCGAGTCTGCGGAGAGGGGCGGCATACAAATCCAATAGATAGATAGATAGATAGATAGATAGATAGATAGATAGATAGATAGATAGATAGATAGATAGATAGATAGATAGATAGATAGATAGATATCCACTAGGGTCCCAATGTAGCATTATTAACACAAAGTTTTTCAAGCTTCATTTCTTAATCACTTTTGGAAATTCCTTATTCATTGCTTTTCAACTATTAAAAAATTTTCAATTGATAAGCTTGATAAGCTGCATTGGGTATTTTCTTTTAAGAAGTTTTAACAGTAAATTTAAAAACATAAAAATATATACTTTTTAACCAGTTCTGAAGGAATTTGTGAGAAGGGACAAAAAACATATAAAAGAAAACAAATTCAAGGACATTGTGCGAAGAGATTAAATATCAAAATTGTTAAAACTAAAAAGAAAGAATATAAAGTGAGTTTATTTGGCTCAGTTTAAAATAGATATATCATTATTTCAGGACACTCTTAATGGACTTTTGCTGACCAGAACTGAATGACTGTTTTGAAGGGATCTAAGATCCCTTCAAATATATGGGATGGTGAGATTATTTTTTGTACTTTAAAATAATTGCATAGTGAAAATTGTTTATATTGACAGTGCTTAAGAGGGAAATCTTTTCTCAATTTTATTTATTTATTAATTATTGTCAAATTTACTTGCAGTACTATCTTGCAGTTCAGATGAATCTTAGCAGCTTTATATATTTCATTTCTTTTCCTCTAGTACTGTATATATATTTCTTTTTTTGTTTTTTCTATTTAGATGTTTATATTTTTTCACTATTTTTTCTTTTAATTTTTTTGTAGTTTATATTAGTTTCTATCTATAATGTTTCATTACATTATTATAAAAAGAAGCTAAGCAGTACTGTATTTTTCAGAGTATAGGATGCATTGGAATATAAGACACACCTTATTTATTTATTTATTTATTCATTCATTCATTCATTCATTCATTCATTCATTCAATTTTTATGCCACCCTTCTCCTTAGACTCAGGGCGGCTTACAACATGTTAGCAATAGCACTTTTTTACAGAGCCAGCATATTGCCCCCACAATCCAGGTCCTCATTTTACCCACCTCGGAAGGATGGAAGGTTGAGTCAACCTTGAGCCAGTGATGAGATTTGAACCACTGACCTACAGATCTAAAGTCAGCTTCAGTGGCCTGCAGTATAGCACTCTACCTGCTCCATCACCCCGGTTCTTAGTTTTGGGGGAGGAAAATGGAGGCAGGAATCTACCTGCTAGATATTCATCTGGCTAGCATCTTTAGTCTGGTCAGCTTCAGCACATTATTTTAATGCCCTGCTTTGGGCTTTAAAAAAAACCACCTTGTTTAGAAATTAGAAAAAAAACAGTTTCTAAATTTATATGGGAAGGAAAGAAGCCCAGAATCAAACTGAAATGGTTACAAGATAGAAAACAGGGGGGACTTGGACTCCCAGACTTTGAGTTATATTACCAAGCCTCAGTACTAGCTTGGCTTTAAAGAATGGATCCAACTAAAAGATATCAGACTCTTGGCACTTGAAGGGCACAATCTATAGGAAGGGTGGCACACCTAGTGCATCCGGTCCTGCCTCAAATGCAAGCCAGCCAAGAGCGGCCAGCTTTTTACTTCTCTGGGATGGGAAACACAAAACACACTCTATTTATTTTTTATTTAATAAAAAATTTACAGTCAAAGACCATCAATATAATATTAATAATAATTATAAGGAAACAGAACAGGAAACAGGACTTTTGACTGAGCAACCAAGATTGACTCATTGTAACTATACAAGAGATGTACATATCTCGCTATGAAGGCAGACATTTGTGACAAATCCCCGCTGCTGCCGCGCAGAATCTGGCCACCTGTGCCGTAATCCTGGCCTGCTCATCCCCAAGCAACCACCAGAGATAGGCAACGGCCGAGCGGCCAGGATATCCCTCAATAAGTGGTAGAATATGCTTTCTCCCAATGTCAGTGTAAAAGGAGCATCTCACACTCATATTTTAGGAATCATAAAATTAGAGAATCGTTGTTAGAAACATGGAACCAAATTAAAAGACATCACTACACAAAAGTCCCAGCTTGGTTCTCAGGAATAGAGTCTGTAACATAACCAAACACCATAGGCTTAGATAAAATGGTCACATATTCACAGATATTAGATAAACAAGGGAATTTGAAAACAATATTACAATTAGAGAAAGAAGAAATAAAAAAAGACTGGTGGCCATATACCAGCAAGTCGGGAATATTGTTAGCATCTTGTTAGGGCTGAAAAAAAACTTTTTTGGAAGGAATAGCAATGAAAATAAGCCTGCAAGCTGGGAAGAGCTGGGAAGACCATTAGCACCTCGTTAGGGCTGGGGGAAAAAGCTTCAAAAAAGCTAATTACAGTACTTAATTAGACAGATTTGATAAGTAATAATTACCATATTTTTCATAATATAAGATGTACCCAAATTTTCAGCCTCTTTTAGGGAGGAAAAAGGTACATCTTATACTCTGAAAAATATGGTAATTATTACTTATCAAATCTGTCTAATTAATTTAACCTGCTCCATTTTAAGTCAACAGGACAACCATTGCATTCTAAGCTTGTGTCTGACTTCTGCACAGAGGAATACATATGAGATATTTTGAGAAAGGTAGTCATATGACTTAAACAAATAAATTAATATGCTTAATAAACAAAATTATTCCAGTAGGAATGCTGCTTTCCCTCTAGAAAACAACATGCCCAACCTGATAAGACATCTTTGATCTTGCTCCCTTTTAATATTACTGTTGAAATCTCTAGCTATTGACATTGTATGTCATCATTTCAGGTCTTACGCCATTCTAAGATGGGTCTGTTTCTTTTTAAACTCCTGAATTGAATGGAAAGAGTATTATCAATGGACCCTTTCAGAGGACTGCTCAATGTCCAGGAGCTCTCAGGAGAGCTTGGAATGTAACAACCATTTCCTTTGGGCTGAGTTATCAAAACTGAAGCTATGTCTCATAAATTTAGCTTGATGCATCCCTTGTCTCTTACTCTTGAATGAAAGATTCCCCCCCTCCCCTCCATTTGGTTACATGTTTGAGTAGAAAAAATGCTTCTGGTTCATTATACAGCTTTCTGCAACCCCTAAGACAGACACAAAACCAGGGCAGAGAGACTGAGAGCTGAGCTTTTAACTCTCACTTAGATTTTATCCATCATGACAGTTTCAGCTTAGCCCAGGCAGCAGGGAAGGTCTTCTCCCTCTTCTGTTGTACCTTAAGGTCAACACAGGGCATCTGGAGCATCTCAGCTTGACTGTGACCTTGTGAAGGATTTTGCAAAGAACATATGGAATGCATTTTGGCTTCACAAGAACTAAATGAAAACACCAAGCGCAACAGGATCGAGGCAGCAGAGAAAGTCTGACCCTTCATTGGCCTACGACATGCCTGTTTCTTCTACCAAGTATTGAAGGAAATATTGTTTCTTTGGGTTGATAAGAAGAGATCACCCCTGTTCTTTTTTTTTTAAGAATAGCATTTCAAACACATTGTTCACTTCTAAACTTTGAGAAATCAACCTGTGATATACAGATATGGTGAAGTATTCTGAAGTGTTTGTTTGTTTGTTTGTTTGTTTGTTTGTTTGTTTATTTATTTATTAGATTTGTATGCCGCCCCTCTCCGTAAACTCGAGGCAGTACACAGCAATAATAAAAACAATGTACAGTAACAAATCTAATATTTAGAAATATCTTTAAAAAACCCCTTATTTAAAAGCAAAACATACACACAAACATACCATACATAAAGTATATAGGCCTGGGGGAGATGTCTCAATTCCCCCATGCCTGACAGCAGAGGTGGGTTTTAAGGAGTTTATGAAAGGTAAGGAGGGTGGGGAAAATCCTAATCTCCGGGGAGAGCTGGTTCCAGAGGGTTGGGGCTGCCACAGGGAAGGCTTTTCCTCTGGGTCCCACCAGATGACATTGTTTAGTCAACGGGACCCGGAGAAGGCCAACTCTGTGGGACCTAACTGGTTGCTGGGATTCGTGCGGCAGAAGGCAGTCCCTGAGATATTCTGGTCCGATGCCATGAAGGGCTTTATAGGTCATAACCAACACTTTGAATTGTGACTGGAAACTGATTGGCAACCAATGCAGACTGCAGAGTGTTGGTGTACCTAGGAAAGCCCATGATTGCTCTCGCAGCTGCATTCTGCACGATCAGGGAGCTAAAATCTAATCACCCCAAGCCTGGTGGCATACATTTATTTATTTTATTTTATTTATTAGACTTGTATGCCGCCCCTCTCCGCAGACTCAGGGTGGCTCACAACAAAATAGTGACAGTGTAATAAATCTAATATTAAAAACATTCTAAAACCAACATTGGAACCATACAACACAATCATACCATGTGTAAACTGTATAACCCTGGGGGGTATCTCAGTTCCTCCATGCCTGGTAACATAAGTGGGTCTTTAGTAACTTACGAAAGGCAAAGAGGGTGGAGGCGGTTCTAATCTCCGACGGGTGTTGATTCTTAGGGAAGGCAAGAAGGGTGAGGGCAGTGCTAATATCTGGCGGGAGCTGATTCCAGAGGGCCGGGCCCCCCACAGAGAAGACTCTTCCGCTAGGCCCCACCAAGTGCCATTTTTAGTCGACGGGACCTGGAGAAGGCCGACTCTGTGGGACCCAATCAGTCGCTGGGACTCATACGACAGAAGGCGGTTCCGCAAGTAATCTGGTCCAATGCCATGTAGGGCTTTATAGGTCTTTTTACCAACACTTTGAACTGTGTCCGGAAACCAATGCAGACCACAGAATGTTGGGAAGACACAGATATATCTAGGATGGCCCATGACTGCTCATGCGGCTGCATTTTGCACGATTTGTAGTTTCCGAACACTCTTCAAAGGTAGCCCCATATAGAGAGCATTGCAGTAGTCGAATCTTGAGGTGATGAGGGCATGAGCAACTGTGAGAAGAGACTCCCTGTCCAAATACGGCCGCAACTAGTGCACCAGGCGAACCTGGGCAAACGCCCCCCTTGCCACAGTCAAAAGATGATAGTCCAAAGACAGCTGTGGATGGAGGAGGATATCCAAGTTGTGGACCCTCTTTGAGGGGTCAAAAATTCCCTCCCCCCAAGTAATGGATAGACAGATGGAATTATCCTTGGGAGGCAGGACCCACAGCCACTCCGTTGAGTCTGAGTCTGTTAACACCCATCCAGACCCTAACAACCTCCAGACACCAGCACATAACTTCCACTGCTTCACTGAGTGGACATGGGGTGGAGGTGTATACGAGATTGACAATATAAATTAAATTAAATTTTAACAGTACCATAGTTGGTGGAAATCTCAGGGCAAAAACCTAATTGCAATAAATGATATTTTCATTCTGTCATGAAATCTCACTTGTACGCAAATCTCTGAAGTAATAGGAGAACTGCAGTTTGCAGCTTCCCCTTCCCCCAAATCTGTCAGAAATGTTCATCTTCCAACGCAAATGCAATTCCACTAAATGCTGGACTGATCCAATCCCAAAGTATATCCAAATAGAACTTGCCACTTCCAGAAAATGTTTGGAACTTTTTACTTGCACTGGCAAAGCAAATATGGAACTCATTTTTGAAGTTTTGAATCATACTCAAAATGTGGAATTTTTGGCTCAAAGGAATCGTCTCTTTCACAAACAAAAATGATAAGAAACATTTAATTTTTGCATAAATTGAGTTTTTCATCAACATTTTTGCAACATCCTTCAGTCTCAATTTCACTGATAGTTTATTAGGTTTTTTTTTAAAAAAAAAACAGGGTATGCTGATTTTACAATATGTTAAAATCATTTTAACTAAGGAATAGAAGAAAAACAAAATAATACCTGAATGAGTTCTCCAAGAAGTGTGAAGTTACAGGGCTTCCATGGCTCCACAGAGTTCATTTCCTTTAGAAAGAGATCACTCATCCCCTTTCATCCCCCTTTCATAGTCTATTTCATTGTCCATTGCTCACAAATGTTGCACCACCTTCATTTTATTTTTTGGAGAAATTTTATTTTAAAAATATATTAATTTTTTTAAAATAAAAATCCATGTCTTTTTCTTCCTGGGCTTTTTTACTGAATTTCCCATAACAGGGTAGATGTCCCTTGCAGGGCCGCCAATAGGGCAGTATTACCGGTAGTGGCATCAGGGGCCCGGCCAAATTGAAAAATGAGGGAGGGGGCGGCAATTGGAGAAGACCGGTAACATCTGCGGTGTGCCTGTGAGTTGGAGTGCTAAAGAAGCTAACTGGATTCAGTTGCAAAATTGTTACAATCAAGACCAGGCAAAGAGAACAGATCAGCAAAAATGCCTAATTTTCTCTATTCTGCCTGAAGAGCTTCATAGCTGTTAAAGATGAAGTTTGGATCAGAGCTAATTTGGTATACATTTTGATTATGGTGTTAGATTTTTTTCGAAATTGTTCCCTTCTAAGTGTGAGGAAAAGATATGTTGCTTTGGAGTTGACACGTTTTTTGGAGCTGTCTCGCCATTTTAGATTTGATAAGCAAACACCATCCTGGATTCGAGAAGCAAGCATTGTGGGAAGTAGGAAGATTTGAATATGCAAAGGAGAAGCTGGGTAGGAGTTTTCAAAAAACAATAAACTACATCATATTTTGAGACTTTTGCAGAGAAGATCTGAAGCGGGAGTTTCATATTTTACATTTTACATTCTAAATGATATTAATTGCATACACAGTAATATCTCACCATATGTTTAATAGATATGATAACATTTATTTATTTATTTATTTATTTGTTTGTTTGTTTGTTTGTTTGTTTGTTTGTTTATTTATTTATTTAGATTTCCTAGGAAAAGAAGGAGAAAGAAGAAAAGAGAAAGAAAAAGTGCTGTTCTTAGAGCTACGGGCATGCTATTAGTTAAGAGACTTTATACATTACACATTTAAAAGTTTAAATATATTAAGTTATGGAACTTAATAGCAGGTACATGTATGAGAAAAAATCTTGGATTTTTTGCACATTTGCTTCACAATATGGATTTGATGATACATGAGGTTATGTTCTTTTTTATAAAGCAATTTTAAAATTTTGCAAACTTTGGAAAATGCTATAAGGAGACAGGTAGAGAGGTTAATGAGAAGAAGAGGGAAGGGTTTTTTGCTCTTCCCTCCTCTTTCTCTTCTTTTTTCTTGCACTGTGCTTTTGTTTTTCTTGTTTTTTCTTAGGGGTATTTTTTAATAGGCGCTAATTATCTGTAAAGGGTTGACTTTTTTTTACACCTATGGTGGAGTTTACGTATAGTTTTAAACATTATTGCATTTACGTATAGTTTTAAACATTATTGCATATAATTTATCTTCTGGTTATTTATTGGTATTATTGTGAAAACAAATATTTTTCTAGTGTGGTGCAGGAGTATTTTGTCTTTATCCTTTGTGCCATTTTATTGCTGCTTTTAATATTGTTGATGGCAAAATTAATAATATTTTGTTAATTTGGTGTATTTGCACTGTTCTGGTTATTTATTTATTTATATGTATGTAATATGTTGATGTCACTTGAATATATTTTCTGTGTTATTAACATATTATTAATCTGTCAAACAAGTGTACCTTGTTGTAGTGGCAGGGTTTAAAATTTTTTTGTGAAAGGTAAATTTAATACATAATTGGTATGTCGCAAAATAAAGTAGTTTTAAAATGGCAGGGGGGGCAGACACTTGGGCTGTATGGGGCCCCAAAATTCCTGATGGCGGCCCTGGTCCCTTGCAACTTTTCCATCAATTGTCCATGGAGATTCTCAGTCATCCAAGTCATAGTTGTCTCAAAGGTGCTTTTCAAAAAAAACAAACCTGGACTGTTTTTTTGAAGAAGTCAACGTTTTATTTCTCATCCAAGAAACTTCATCATTTGTGACAGGATGATTGGGAGATGGAAGGATCAGAACTGACCATTGAGACTAAATAGTGTGAGGATGGAAGGATTTTTTTTTTGCAGTCATTTGATTATTAGCACTGTCTCTGACCACTTGGGAGTGGGGTCATCTGTGCCCACAGGGCAGTGATGAGCTTCTACAGGTATGGTCAGGTACACAGAACCGGTAGAAAATATTTGATGTTTTTTCTTTTTTTCCCTTCTGGGCTCTGGGTATATTTTTCCTATCAGTAAATGAGATCGAATGTGTATAATTTTAGAAGAGCTGTGTGTGTGTGTTTGTGTACATACACATATAGTTTATAGTAAACTAATGTATATTTTATGTGCCTGTGTGTAATATGCATGTACGCATATGGTATATATACATAGAATTAAATATTATATTTTGGATGTTCAGTAATAGTAAATAGATAGGGAAATTGCATCTCTTTGAGGAGAGGAGAAGAAAGGCACCCTAACCCAAACCCTTGACATGAGTGACGTCAAGTTGGCCATCTTTAATCCAGTCACATGACCTTTAAGCCACCCCATCACATGATCATCAGGCCACTCCCACCTGTTCACATGGCTGGCAAGCCACACCCACAAAATAAGCCATGCCCACAGTATGGTAGTGAAATTTTTTGCAGCCCTTCACTGCGACATGGTCACCAGAAATCAGAATACAAATGGCTATGGAATCTTCTTGAAATTACTTAAAAAACTGAATTGAGCAGGAGATAGGCAGTGTCATAGTCCTCCCCTCTTCCTCTGTTGAAGGAGGGATGTTCAATTCTAACATAGATAGACTCTTTTACCCCACTATCAAATGAAATATTCTTTCTATACAAAATGTGTATATTATGGGCTATAAAGGGGCCACAGCTTCCCAACAGAAAGTGAAGTGGGGCCATTGCAGCTATCACTCATTACCTTTAAGCCACCCCATCACCTGATCATCAAGCCACTCCCACCTGGTCACATGGATGGCAAGCCACTCCTAACCGGTCACATGGTCGACAAATCACTCCCATCCAGTCACATGACCATCAAGCCACACCCACAAAATAAACCACGCCCACGGTGTGGTAGTAAAAATTTCTGTAGCCCATCACTGTTTTGTTCTATGTTGTGCCATTTGTGAAGGTTTTTTTCTCCAGTGTACAGACATGCACATGTCTCACTACATTGTACTGCATTCTGTATGTCACTATTATATTATTAATTATATTAGTTCCGATTAATTATATAGAAAATATCCTGATGTCCCTCTGCTCCATTAACTCACTCTTACTTAAACTCACAAAGTTATCCAAGCTGAAGTGTCTTGACACCAACATCAGAAGGCATAGCTCCATAGTCTTACCTTTGCCCACAGTTAGGAAGTCTTCTGTCCCCATCCCACGAGCGCATTTTGGGAGGTGTGAGGAGGAGGAGAAAGAACATTGGTGTGCTTGCATCTTTGCTTTGCTTTCACAAGCAAAGTCAAATACCAAGAATCAAAAAAATGGGTAGGGCTTTATAGGGACAGATGGCTCCCTTTCTTTTGCACAGCTTATGATTCTCCTGCGGTGACATCCTTCTATTTGCACCCCAGCAACTAATTTGCAGCATCCAGCAGGACTATCAATATAATGCTTTCGGATATTGATTTGCTCCCTCTGGAGTTAGTATTCGTTTATTTTAATTACAAAAACAGAGCCGGGGTGGCGCAACAGGTAGAGTGCAGTACTGCATGCCACTGAAGCTGGCTGTAGATCTGTAGGTCAGTGGTTCAAATCTCACCACCGGCTCACGGTTGACTCAGCCCTTCATCCTTCCGAGGTGGGTAAAATGAGGACCCGGATTGTGGGGGCAATATGCTGGCTCTGTTAAAAAGTGCTATTGCTAACATGTTGTAAGCCGCCCTGAGTCTAAGGAGAAGAGCGGCATAAAAATCAAATGAATGAATGAACGAATGAATGAACAAATGAACAAACAAACAAACAAACAAACAAACAAATAAATAAATAAATAAATAAATGGATGAATAAATAAATAAACTTCACTGTTGCTGAGTAAACGTTACCAACGCTTCCTTGGGGAGGGGAGTTTTTCCATCACTCTATAAAGAAGCGCTTGTGCGCCCCCTCCTCAAGAAGCCCTCTCTGGACCCAGCCGTACTTAACAACTATCGTCCAGTCTCCAACCTTCCCTTTATGGGGAAGGTTGTCGAGAAGGTGGTGGCACTCCAGCTCCAGCGGTCCTTGGAAGAAGCCGATTATCTAGGTCCCCAGCAGTCGGGTTTCAGGGCCGGTTACAGCACGGAAACCGCTTTGGTCGCGTTGATGGATGATCTCTGGCGGGCCCGGGACAGGGGTTTATCCTCTGTCCTGGTGCTCCTTGACCTCTCAGCGGCTTTCGATACCATCGACCATGGTATCCTTCTGCACCGGCTGGAGGGGTTGGGAGTGGGAGGCACTGTCCTTCAGTGGTTCTCCTCCTACCTCTCTGGCCGGTCGCAGTCGGTGTTAGTGGGGGGCCAGAGGTCGACTCCTAGGTTTCTCCCTTGTGGGGTGCCTCAGGGGTCGGTCCTCTCCCCCCTGCTTTTCAACATCTACATGAAACCGCTGGGCGAGATCATCCAAGGACATGGGGTGAGGTATCATCAATATGCGGATGATACCCAGCTTTACATCTCCACCCCATGCCCAGTCAACGAAGCGGTGGAAGTGATGTGCCGGTGCCTGGAGGCTGTTGGGGCCTGGATGGGTGTCAACAGACTCAAGCTCAACCCGGATAAGACGGAGTGGCTGTGGGTTCTGCCTCCCAAGGACAATCCCATCTGTCCGTCCATCACCCTGGGGGGGGGAATTATTGACCCCCTCAGAGAGGGTCCGCAACTTGGGCGTCCTCCTCGATCCACAGCTCACATTAGAACAACATCTTTCAGCTGTGGCGAGGGGGGCGTTTGCCCAGGTTCGCTTGGTGCACCAGTTGCGGCCCTATCTGGACCGGGACTCATTGCTCACAGTCACTCATGCCCTCATCACCTCGAGATTCGACTACTGTAATGCTCTCTACATGGGGCTACCTTTGAAAAGTGTTCGGAAACTTCAGATCGTGCAAAATGCAGCTGCGAGAGCAGTCATGGGCCTACCTAGGTATGCCCATGTTTCACCATCACTCCGCAGTCTGCATTGGTTGCCGATCAATTTCCGGTCACAATTCAAAGTGTTGGTTATGACCTTTAAAGCCCTTCATGGCATCGGACCAGAATATCTCCGAGACCGCCTCCTGCCGCACGAATCCCAGCGACCGATTAGGTCCCACAGAGTGGGCCTTCTCCGGGTCCCGTCAACTAAACAATGTCGGTTGGCGGGCCCCAGGGGAAGAGCCTTCTCTGTGGCGGCCCCGGCCCTCTGGAACCAACTCCCCCCGGAGATTAGAACTGCCCCTACTCTTCCTGCCTTCCGTAAACTCCTTAAAACCCACCTTTGCCGGCAGGCATGGGGGAACTGAAACATCTCCCCCGGGCACGTTTAATTTATGCATGGTATGTCTGTGTGTGTGACTGTTAGCATATGGGGTTTTTTAAATATTTAAATATTTTAAATCTGTCTGATTGCTTATGATTTGTTTTTTACATGTTGTGAGCCGCCCCGAGTCTTCGGAGAGGGGCGGCATACAAATCTAAGTAATAAATAAAATAAATAAATAAAATAAAAATAGCAGTCTTTAGTCTTCTTTCCTTAAAAAAATAATAATATCTATGGTCTCCGCATTCTCTTTTTTTAAATGAACCTGACAAGTTGCTTTAATCCAGAGCTTTATTTGGAATCTGAGATGGTGTGTAGTGTGCAATATCTTAAGGTACTAGAAGTGGGGATAGACACCAATTTTACCTTCTGAATAATATGCATAGAGGAATGCAGAGAATGAAAGAAACAACAATTCAGTCTGGAGAAAGGTGAGAAACTCTATCCGGGTTTCAAGATATTACGCCTGACAACAGTAGAGTTCCTGCTGTTCTTGTGGTGTTTGTTTACTGATCTGGCCCAACTTGATGCACCTGATCACATCTACCATGACATCTAACTTGTGAATGAACAATGTTTCTCCTTTGACAGCCATTTTGTGAATATCCCCCAAACATTCTTTCAGATTTCTACCCATTTGTTTTTTCCTGCAAAATGGCCTTTTCATAGCGTACAGACAATGTTCTGTGGTAAGTACCAGTTCTTGTGGCCAAGTCTTTCTTGTTAAGTTTACTGAAATTTGTTTAAGAAAATTTAAATGTCAACTCACTCTCAGTCACTTCGAGCAGCTTATATAGATGACTCTCCTTTAAGATGAGGAGTTACTCCCTATTCAGGCCGAAGACTGTTGTGAATAGATGCAGATCCTGAAGAAATAAATTATAAGATCTAACGTCTGACTAGGAGTTTATGGAAATGATGCACTGGTAACCTTATATAGTTACAGGGAGGAGAAGACAGGGAATGGTTTGGCATAATCTCTCTTCCTCAGCACCATGGAAAGTATGAAGATATGACATTTATATGACACATAATTCATTAACACATTTCCTTCTTTGCACTGGAAGTGTTTCCTGTTTAAATTAATGGATCTTTGTGGTCACTTAAATGCTTCAGTTCAGATCCTCAAAGCTCCATTCAATAGCAGGTATGAGAGACCTCCTTTGTTTTTGAATCATGTTTGGAGGCCCAAAATGTAAACACAAAGCTTTATTTTTAACCCCCGTACAGTGATGTTTTTAAACCCATTGCACAACGGTAGATTCCATCCAAAGAGTCACTCAGGATCTGACCTCATAAGATGGATTGATACGTTTCATTCAGGAAAGTTAAACCGATCTGCTAAAATACAATTCCCAGAGTTAGTTCATGAAATAATAGTATGTGACCTGGGACAAGGGAAAACATGGGCCAAAAAAAATAAAATCACTTTGACAAGAGGAAGTGACAGGGAAAGGGAAGCTTTCTCCCTTCTCCACTCCTCTCAGGATCTTAAAAAAAAAAACCCTAATGGCTCTTCTGTTTCTTGAAGGCTGACCATCAACCATTCTCAGGCCAAAGTGTGAAAAAGTTTAAACTCCCTCAGCTTAAAATGTCTAGAATATGCCACAATATCAGTTCTACTTTTCACTGAGTTGTGTTACACATGTCAGGAGAATATCTATCTACAGAGTTGGCCTTCTCTGGGTCCCATCGACTAAACAATGTTGTTTGGCGGGACCCAGGAGAAGAGCCTTCTCTGTGGTGGCCCCGACCCTCTGGAACCAGCTCCCCCCAGAGAT
The DNA here is from genome assembly GCF_031021105.1 of Erythrolamprus reginae. NCBI lineage: Eukaryota > Metazoa > Chordata > Lepidosauria > Squamata > Dipsadidae > Erythrolamprus > Erythrolamprus reginae. The sequence continues at coordinate 79,314,566 of NC_091952.1, read as the reverse complement.
TAGAACTGCCCCCACCCTCCTTGCCTTTTGTAAAGTTCTTAAGACCCATCTCTGCCATCAGGCATGGGGGAACTGAGACATCTCCCCCAGGCCTATACAGTTTATACATGGTATGTTTGTGTGTATGTTTGCTTTTAATAATGGTTTTTTTTAGTGTTTTTTAAATTTGTTCTTACATTGTCTTTGTTATTGTTGTGAGCCGCCCCGAGTCTACGGAGAGGGGCGGCATACAAATCTAATAGATAGATAGATAGATAGATAGATAGATAGATAGATAGATAGATGATAGATAGATAGATAGATAGATAGATAGATAGATAGATAGATAGATAGATAGATAGATAGATAGATAGATAGATAGATAGATAGCTGTTCAAATGATAACCTGCAGCTTACAAATGCATTGTGCTTTGAGCTTGGAGATCATACAGTTTTGTTGTTATTAGTTGCAAGTCATGTCCGACCCATTGCAACCTGATGGACAATGTTCCTCTAGGCCTTCCTGTTCTCTACCATCCTGTAGAATTCATTTAAGCGCATGCCTACTGCTTCAGTGACTCCATCCAGCCACCTCATTCTCTGGCGTCCCCTTCTTCTTTTGCCCTCAATCTTTCCCAGCATTAGGCTCTTCTCCACTGAGTCCTTCCTTCTCATTAGGTGGCCAAAGTATTTGAGTTTCCTCTTCAGGACCTGGCCTTCTAAAGAGCAGTGAGGGTTGATCTTTTCTAGGATTGACCAGTTTGATCATCAAGGAAATCGCAGGAGTCTTCTCCAGCACCGTAGTTCAAAGGCCTCAATTCTTTGGTGCTCACCTTTTCCTATGGACCAACTTTGACAGGCATACATTGCAACTGGTAAAACCATAGCCTTGACTTTTGTTGGCCGGGTGATGTCTCTGTTTTTTAGTATGCATCTAGATTTGTCATAGCTTTTGTTAAATATGTGCATATTAAGTAAGGAAAGGGGTACCCAAGGTACCGCATTTGCATATTGTGTTCTGATTGGCTGTTGGTTACTGTGTCAAATAGATCCTGTTGCTAGGGGAAAGCCTATATAAATTAGAGACGGGCCCCTTTCCCTCAGAATCTGTTTTGCATCTTTGACAGCCACATTGCCCTTGCCTGTTTAATAAACAGTAATAAACTGCTAATTTTAACAGTCCCTGCCTTCGCTAGTTTATTTCAGCTTTCTTTCCCCAGAGCAAGCATCTTTTAATTTCTTCGCTGCAGTCCCCATCTGTGCTGATCTTGAAGCCCATAAAGGCTAGGGAATTTTTTGTTAAGGGAAGGGAAGCAGTGATGGCCTACTACCGGAACAGTAAGGTGCTACATTCCGGTAGCAATTTTGGGGAGCGTGTGTAGCTACGCACCCCTGATGTGTGTACATGTGCCCTGCGCATGATTTGGCTTCTGCACATGTGCAGCAAGTGAAATCTTGCATGAAGATGCTTGTGCTCGTGAGATTTCAGTGATTTTAGCCGGTTTTTCACTTCTAAGCTGAAAATTGCTGAAATCTCACTACCACGAACGTCTTCACACGAGATTTCACTTGATGCACATGCGCAGAAGCCAAATCTTGTGCCAACGGGCATGCACACCCCCAATTTTTTTACATATCAAAATTAACATTATATTATGAACAGTAAAATATGGCACTTCACATTCTTTGCTCCCACTGCCCTATATTTAGCCCTTCATTACCTATACAGTGGCACCTCTACCTAAGAAGGCCTCTACTTAAGAACTTTTCTAGATAAGAACCAGGTGTTCAAGATTTTTTTGTGTTTTCTACTTCAGAACCCAAGCCCAGAAAAATTTTCCAGGAAATTTGAGAGCGGCACGAAGGCCTGGTCAGTTTCCTGCCATTCCCCCTGCGTTTCTCTCTCTGGCGCAGTGTATGGGAGATAGCCTTGCGCCATGTGTATGGAAGGCGCGTGCTCCTCCTTGCCGCCTCAGAGTCCCTCTTCTTTTTTTAAGCCTTAAAGTTTTGGATTTTTTTTATTTCCCTGACCTCACTTTCTTCCTTCAGCAGCGACTGTCCTCCTCCTCTTCTTCCTCCTCCTGCTCCCACCCAAATTCTGAGCTTTTATTTCTTTCCTAATGGGTTTGCATGCATTATTTGGTTTTACATTGATTCCTATGGGAACAATTGCTTCTACTTACAAACTTTTCTACTTAAGAACCTGGTCACGGAACGAATTAAGTTCTTAAGTAGAGGTACCACTGTATTTTACTGTTGGGGGTGCACAGGAACAAAACACTGCAGCTTTATTAATAATCAGTTTAAAAGCCCTGTTTTTTTAAAAAAAAAAAATCCAAAACTTGGGGGGGGAGAAAGAGAAAGGGAGGGAGGGAGGGAGAGGGAGGGAGGGAGAGGGAGAAAGAGAGAGAAAGAAAGAAAAACTATTTTTCCATTTGCATTCTAGGAGCAAAGAGGCCCTTTGACCTCAAGCCTTTCATTTCCTTCTCCTCATTCTTCTTTGGTCGGAGGTCATGATTTCCCCACAGAGTGTGCACCTGATGATCTGACTGACATCTATGGGTTGCCCATGAATCCAACAGCTGCGTGAATAACTAAAGTGAATATCATAAAAGTTGTGGATAGAGTCAAATGCCAAAAGACTCCCTTCCTCCTTTCCTTTGAATTCCTCAAGAATCCTCTAGGCCGGGGTTCCTCAACCTCAGCAACACTAAGAGACATGGACTTCAACTCCCAGAATTCCCTCAGCAGCTAGGATGGGTGGCAGTTGAGGTCCACTGGTCTTAAATTTGCTGAGGTTCAAAAACACCACTCTGGGCTGGTGAGAGAAAAAGTTTGAGTTTCTGTACCTTGAATCTTGAGAGGCAAGAGTGCATTTCATTCAGTCCTTGCATTACTTTAACAAAGAAGAGTCTATTAAACAACATTTAAAAGTTACCTCTCCTAGCAAAGCAGGGTAGGGTGATCTTATTAAATTATTTTTAAAAGCAAGGAGCACAGTTGATTTTTTTTTTAATTCCTAAGAGTTTGGGCATGTCTGAATATTGCAGCTCTCTGCTTACCAGATTTGCAAAGAAATGGGAGCATAAAATTTAACTTTTGACATAACTCAGGTCCTTTTATTGCTGTCTGTACATGCAGCACTTGATCCATACAATAACACCCAGTAGGAATACATTTGTTACACAAAAAGGGCAATTTGAGCGAAGATAGCCTAGCCACTGGCTAGAAAATTGGATAGCATTTGAACTATGATAGGGAAGAATGGGTTTGAACAATATACTACAGTCATAATCCAGTTTCCCCTTTTCAGACAGTTACTTTATGCTTTCAATAAGCACAGAGAGAGAGATTATTATCCAATTATGGATCGTCCACCCATCTTGTCTGATTAAGTTCTTTGCTAGTTCAGTCACAAAGATGGTGAGAATACTGATTTAGGAGAGAAGCTAATGTTGTCTTCTACTGCCATCTACTGTTATATCACTGAATTTAAGAACATCAAGCACACATTCAGCAAATGGGTTTTCAATACAGCGTCCTTTTGCAAGAAGAAATGAAACACTAAACTTATCTTATTAAAAAAGCAAGAGAAATAGGTTTGCACTCTTGGGTTGAACACCTGATTTAAGTAATATATATTTATATTACTTAATATTAATTAATATATAATGAGGTAATAGGAATAAGGAAATACATTTTAGCAGTGTTTGCATGAACACCATTCGTTATATCTTTCCTTTCTAGCCTTGCAAAACTTCCTTGCTTAATATATATATGTTTTCGTAGATTTTCACGGGTACAGGTATGACAGTCTTGGTATATTTGGGTTTCTTCCCGTGTAGGATTTAGAAATCTGGCGATGTTTCGACGAGGTCCCACTCGTCATCTTCAGGCTGGTGCTTCTGTCCTTGTTGTAGGGCGAACACTGCGAGACCTGAGCTGCCTTCCTTCTATAAATACTGGTGGCTGGGTGTGGTTTGATGGCTCAGAAATTGCCTGCTGTGTAGAAACTTCCTGGTGAGTCAGTGGGGTAACACCTGGGGTCATTGGTTTAACTGAGGTATGCTGATTATTTAATGATTGTGGATTGGGGTGATATCCTGAGTAGTTGGAGCTTGCAGGCTACTTGGTTGTTTTGCAATGTGTGTTCTGAGTCTGGTTTCAGTTTCTATGGCTGGGATACGTTTGTTAATGAGGGCTGGTTTCCAGATGTCTGGTAGGCGGGAGGTATCATCCCGCTTGTTCATATTTTGGGGATGTTTTTCTATCTCTATGGCTTCCATGATTGTTCTTTTACTGTACTGTTCTGTTTTGGAAATTATATATATTAACAACAAATGTGAGATAATTAAAAGCAGATCCAGATTATGCCATCCACAGTTCATATTTGCCCACACCCAAGTGGTAAAATCATGACAAAATAGAAATTAAAATATGTATCTCCCTGGATTCAGCCAAGAAGGGCAACTATTTTGCTTCGTGAAGTATGGACAACTTAATTGGAGGGACATATGTGACTTCCTTCCTACAGTTTGAAATCCCTCTCTGAACTTCAATGGCAAAATGGTTAAATTTTATTAAATTTTTATTTATTTGTTTGTTTGTTTGTTTGTTTATCAAGTATGTATTGGTAGTATTCATAGATATAATGCTGTTTATATCTATGAGATGGCTACTAATAAGAAGGAAATATTAGGACAGGGACGGTAGGCACGCTGGTGTACTTATGCACACCCCTTACTGACCTCTTAGGAATCGGGTGAGGTCAACAGTGGACACTCTAAATATACAATTTTGGGGGTTTGGTGATGAAACTGCAGAGTCAGGTAGTGAGTTCCAGGCATTAACAACTTGGTTGCTGAAGTCGTATTTTCTACAGTCAACTATGGAGCAGTTTACTTTGAGTTTGTATCTGTTGGGCGCTCGTGTATTGTGGTGGTTGAAGCTGAAGTAATTGTTCACAGGAAGAACGTTAGCAAATGATTTTATGAGCTATGCCTAGGTCGTGTCGAAGGTAACATAGTTCTAAGCTTTCTAAGCCTAGGATTTCAAGTCTGGTTGCGTAAAATATTCTGTCTGAAATGCAGTGTGAGTTCCAGACAGATGAGCTGTATTCAAGGATTGGTCTGGTAAAAGTTTTGTATGCTCTGGTTAGTAGGGTGATTTTTCTAGTGGGGTTTACTCTTTACCTTTGAAACTTGATCAACCTTTTTGAAAGGAACTGAAATCATTGCTACAGGGGATCCAAATTTCTCCTCTTTTCTGTGTCTTCTATCTTGGGTGGGATGGGAAGACTAATTATGCTTTTGGACAAAGGAATGCAAAACAGAGTTGGAAAAGATCTTATACGTTTTCTAGTCCAACTCCCTGAGACTTTATACTATTCTAGACAAATGTCTGTCCAGTGAAAGCTGTCCATTTGGTCCCTCCCATTAAGTTCACCTTTCCAATCACAAAATCTAGCTACACTTATACATCGATAGATGGAGACAATTCTGTTGGGGAAAAGAGAGGATTTTACTAGTACAACATTGCTGAAGGCTAGCAAACTCATAATCAGGCATTTTCACACAACATCTATATTTTCATGTTAATAGGCTTAAGTTCATGATTGGCTAAACATGGCTTAATTTTCAGTTTCAGGCTTTTTTTACATACATACAGGGTGCTTTCCAAAAGTAATGCAATTATTTTTTTAAAAAGTAATTTATTGAACAGATTTGCCCAATTAAAATTCTTCAAAGTACTGTCCTTGGGTCTCTACACATTTTTTCCAGCAACTCTGCCATGACCGGTACACGGCCTGGAAGGCATCTTTGGGGACCTCTCGCAAGGTCTTTGTCATGGCTGATTGGATCTCTTCTATGGATGAAGAATGGGTTCTTTTCAGGGCTGGGAACAAAAAGAAGTCTGCTGGGGTGACGTCAGGACTATAGGGGGTGGGGCAACGTTGGCACTTGTTGTTTGGCCAGGATCTCATGGATTCATAGCGTGTTGTGGTAAGGCACGTTTTTCGTCCATAGAAGAGATCCAATCAGTCGTGATGAAGACCTTGTAAGATGTCCCTGAAGACGCCTTCTAGGGCGCATACCAGTCATGGCAGATTCGCTGGAAAAAATCTGTAGAGGCCCAAGGACAGTACTTTGAAGAATTTTAAGTGTTTGTTCAAATCTAATCAATAAATTCCTTTTTTAAAAAAATAATTGCATTACTTTCAAAATGCACCCTGTACATTTGAACCTTATCATGCAGTTTCCTTCTGAGTAAACCATGTTATCTAAAGCACAGTAAAGTTTTAAAAAGATCAGCAAAAGGCATGAGGTAATAGGAATAAAAAGAAAATACATTTTAGCAGAGTTTGCATGAACACCATTCATTATATCTTTCCTTTCTAGCCTTGCAAAACTTCCTTGCTTAAACCGTGTTCATCCACTGCTTCAAACACATCCTTTTCTTCTTTAAACTTCTCATCTTTTTCTTTCTGTGAATTTCACTATTCCCATCCAACCCTAGCTTTCAGATTATTTCCTTTCCTCTCAGCCTACTGATTTTTCCTGTGTTTGGAGGGTTTTGTTCTCATCCCTTCTCACCATAAAAACAGATCACCACAATGTATGCCTTTATACTGGTCACTTATTTTTATATTAAGCTCATAATCAGCATTCTTGCAATTTTGCACCCACTTTTTCCCACTGTGTTCAATTTCCTTTTTTTATTTTTCCGACTCTCACCTCTTGATAAGATAGGACAGAACAGAACAGAACAGAATTCTTAATCGGCCAAGTGTGATTGAACACACAAGGAATTTGTCACTGGTGCATAGGTTTTCAGCGTACATTAAGAAAATATACATTGGTCAAGAATTATGAGGTAAAATACTTAACAATTGTCATAGGATACAAATAAGCAATCAGGAAACAATCAATATTAATATAAATTGTAAGGATACAAGCAACAAGTTTCAGTCATACAGTCATAAGTGGGAAGAGAGGGTGATAGGAACGATGAAAATACTATTAATAATAGTAATCCAGTCTAAGTGAACAGTTGTCTAGTCTAAGGGAGAGAAGGATTAGTGGAGACATGATAGCAGTTTTCCAATATTTGAGAGGCTGTCATAGAGAGATGGAGGCCAACCTATTCTGCAGAGCACCCCAGGGCAAGACAAGAAGCATAACAAAAAGAGATCCAACCTAGAATTAAGGTTGAAATTTCCTATCAGAAAGATAGAAATTTCTTATCGGAAAGAACAATTGATCACTGCAATAGATTGTCTCCGGACGTTGTTCACTATCCACGATTGACCTCTCCAGGTTCCTTAGAGGTCAGTAAGAGGTGTGCATAAGTGCACCAGTGTGCCTTCCATCCCCTGTCTAATTGTCTCTCCTTATCTCATTTATCTTTTCTTCCTTTCAAATTTGTTCACCTAAACTTTTATATCTTTTCTTCTATTCGTTTCTTTAGCTATATTACTACATATCTATTCTCTTCAATGTGTATTATATATTGGACTAACTAAAATAAAATAAAGTAAAGTAAAGTAAAGTAAAGTAATAAAATAAAATAAAACAAAACAAAACAAAACAAAATACAATACAATACAATAAATAAAATAAAATAAAATAAAATAAAATATAAAATAAAATAAAATAAAATAAAATACAATACAATACAATAAAATAAAATAATAAAATAAAATAAAATAAAATAAAATAAAATAAAATAAAATAAATAAAATAAAATAAAATAAAATAAAATAAAATAAAATAATAAAAGAGTGATGATATTCAGGAAAAAACTGTTCTTGTGTCTGGTTGTTTCGGTATGCAGTGCTCTATAGCGAAGTTTTAAGGGTAGGAGGTTCAAACAATTTATGTCCAAGATGCCAGAGGTCAGTAAATATTTTCACAGCCCTCTTTTTAACTTGTGCAGTGTAGAGGTCCGGTATAATAAAGTAATCAGATATTTCTTTTCCTTTTAAAAATATAGTTATTCCTCATAGCAAGTTCCATGCTACCCACTATCTTCCTATCAGCATTTGCATTCCTTGACATTTCTCCATGCATTCTCTCATCTTTAACTAAACATTCCAATCAGTTAATCAGTTTTGTTTATTTGCTTTGTTTGGAGGAAAAGCATTTATATGTTCAACTTGCAATCAATCACTCTGTTTTCCCTATCAAAGTCATTGTCCTAACAGGTTTTGGTATAATAAATCAAGTGGTTCTGAAAACCACAGATTATGCCATCTATTTACCATTCACTACACTTCGCCAACAGTATACAACATTACCTGTTTATAAAAGCATGCCGACACTTACATTTACAGGCAACATACACAACCACACCACATCAATAACCAACACACTTCTATCATCACCAAATACATTCCTTATAAATTGCTAAAAGAAATAAAATAAAGGGAACACTTAAACACCACAATATAAATCCAAGTAAATCAAACTTCTGTGAAATCAAACTGTCCACTTAGGAAGCAACACTGATTGACAAAAAATTTCACATGCCGTTGTGCACATTTAACTTTGTACAGAACAAAGTATGCAATGAGAATATTTCATTCAGATCTAGGATGTGTTATTTGAGTGTTCCCTTTATTTTTTTTGAGCAGTCCATTTAGCAGCCAAGGGATTGTTGCAATTTCCTCAACAGCAATTTTCTAGGCCAAATTCACCAGAAAATTTACCTTGTCCAAAATATTTTGGGTTTTGCTGTAGTTAATGTATAACTGGGATCAATGTACCGATCAATTAATTCTAGGTTTGCATACAGTTCCATATGCAAATATATACAGAAACCTATACAAATGCATATACAGGGGGGAAGGATCCAGGAATAGCCTTTCTTATTCTTTTCCTGAATAGGATAAATGAAGAACCTCCTGGGAAAACCTGAAAAGGAAGAGGAAAGGCAAAGTGAATAACAAACAAAATGTTATTTTTAGCGTCCAGGGAAAAAGAGATCCTGATATGCTTTGATAAACAATACAAGGAAGCTGCTGAGGACAAGAGAGAGCAGATATCCCTTGTGGCTGACACACCTATGTGTGAAATCGAAGGTGCTCTGATATTCCCAGACTCCTACTTAAAGCTGAAGAGAAATTCTGGGATAGATGCCTATGCGCGTGAATCAATTTGAATGGCATCGCACAAATTCAGGCACATTTTGCAACTGGTGGCAACTGTGGTCTGGTACACTGACAGTCGCTCTGTAAGAAAGAGAGCCACAGCTGGAAAGTCCAAGGTTTCAAGGGCCACTTCAAAGCAGGGAATTATGCAACCAGGGGATTGAAAAAAATCTGCTTCTGCTTTAGTCAAATTGCAAAAACATACCTGTTTTTATTTAATATTGTGGCTAGATGTTCAAAAAATTTTATATAACTTCAACTGCTTTCTTTCTATGGAGGGGTATGTAAATGGCTTTCTATGGAGGGGTATGTAAATGGAGCTTTAAATTTTCCCAAGGCCTATGCCTTGAAGAAATGTCTGTTTTTCCTGTTGACAGTGGAAGTCTAGGTGGCACTACCTCCTGATTACTGAGCTAAGGAAGAGTTTGGGGTAGGCAAACTTGGCTCTTCTGTGACATGTAGACTTCAACTCCCAGAATTCCTGAGCTATCATGATTGGCTCAGGAATTCTGGGAGTTGAAGTCCACAAATCATAGAAGAGCTAGGTTTGCCTACCCCTGAGTTAGGCCAATTGGGGCAGAGGTAGTTTCCTCCCAGTTTGCATCAGTTCTATAGAACTGGTAGTAAATCAGTGGTGACATCATGAAGCCATCTTTTGGGAGGGGTTTTCTATCTATCTATCTATCTATCTATCTATCTATCTATCTATCTATCTATCTATCTAATCTATCCATCCATCCATCCATCCATCCATCTATCCTATCTATCTATCTATCTATCTATCTATCTATCTATCTATCTATCTATCTAATGTATTTATCTATCTATCTATCTATCTATCTGTCTGTCTGTCTGTCTGTCTATCTATCTAATCTATCTATCTATCTTATCTATTTATCTATCTATCTATCTATCTATCTAATCTATCTAATCTATCTATCTATCTATCTATCTATCTATCTTTCTATCTAATCTATCTATGTATCTATGTATCTATCTATGTATCTATGTATTTATGTATGTATGTATGTATGTATCTATCTTTCTATCTAATCTATCTATGCATCTATCTATCTATCTATCTTTCTATCTATCTTTCTATCTAATCTATCTATGTATCTATCTATCTTTCTATCTAATCTATCTATCTATCTATCTATCTATCTATCTATCTATGTATCTATGTATCTATGTATCTATCTATGTATCTATGTATTTATGTATGTATCTATCTATCTATCTATCTATCTATCTATCTATCTTTCTATCTAATCTATCTATGTATCTATCTATGTATCTATGTATCTATGTATTTATGTATGTATGTATGTATGTATGTATGTATGTATCTATCTATCTATCTATCTAATCTAATCTAATCTAATCTATCTATCTATCTATCTATCTATCTATCTATCTATCTAATCTATCTAATCTATCTATGCATCTATGTATCTATCTATCTTTCTATCTAATCTATCTATCTATCTATCTATCTATCTTTCTATCTAATCTATCTATGTATCTATGTATCTATCTATCTATGTATTTATGTATGTATGTATCTATCTATCTATCTATCTATCTATCTATCTATCTTTCTTTCTTTCTTTCTATCTAATCTATCTATGTATCTATGTATCTATCTATGTATCTATGTATCTATGTATGTATGTATGTATGTATCTATCTATCTATCTATCTATCTATCTATCTATCTATCTAATCTAATCTATCTATCTATCTATCTATCTAATCTATCTAATCTATCTATGCATCTATCTATGCATCTATCTATGTATCTATGTATCTATCTATGTATCTATCTATCATCTATGTATCTATCTATCTATCTATCTATCTATCTATCTATCTATTTATCTATCTAGTTATATTTATGTGCCATCCAACTTCAGCAGGACCCTGGGCAGCTCACAATAACTACAACAACTAAAAACAATATATAACATATGACATGATAAAAACAGCAAATGATATAAAATACATAAATAACCTTAAAAACCATACATTCACTCAGTTATTCCTAGTCCCAGGTCTGCCGGAAAAGCCAGGTCTTTTGATTTTTTGAATTTGAATTTTTTGTTGGTGTTTGCTTTTACGCACGCACAGAAGCTGAGTTTTTGGCACTGTTCATGCATCACCATCTTGGTTTTGGCTTTTTGGTATTTGGGGGGGGGGGGGTTGTGTTTGTTTTTTATTTTTTTGGCACTGCATGGTGCAGTCACATAGCACAGGACAAAGTTGTCCGGCAGTGACATAAGTTAGAACCCGCTCCTGAATTGGGCCCAGATTAAAGACATAGAAACATAGGAGACTGACGGCAGAAAAAAGACCTCATACTCAAACCAAACCAAAAAAATTTAACAAAGAACAAAAAACTCATCTTCTGTGCATGCACAGAAGCAAACACCAATTAAAAAATTCAAATTCAAAAATTCAAAAGACCTGGCTTTTCCGAGAGGCCTGGGACTAGGAATGACAACATACTCTAAAACCTGGCCTACTGCAGTTGAAATATCCCTGAATATATTTCCTTCTTCCTGTTCCTTCTCCTTTCTATCACCATGAAGAAGTTAAACTTAATATTAACTGCTCCAAACTTGACTGTAAAAAATATGACTTTAGTAACCGAGTTGTCGAAGCGTGGAACTCATTACCGGACTCCATAGTGTCTATCCCCAAACCCCCAACACTTTACCCTTAGATTATCCATGGTTGACCTATCCAGATTCCTAAGAGGTCAGTAAGGGGCGAGTACAAGTGCACTAGAGTGCCTTCCACCCCTGTTCTATTGCTCTCCTATATCTCCTATACCTTTCTTCTATTCCTATATCTCTTCTTCTATTCTTTCATTGATATGTTCTATTACAATACCTTCTTTTCTATTCTTTCATAGATATATTTTACTATGAGTATCTCCTCTATAACCTTCATCATGTATTTTACTATGTGTATATATACCCACTAAAACCCTCATTGTGTATTGGACTAAATGAATGAATGAATGAATGAATGAAGGAAGGAAGGAAGGAAGGAAGGAAGGAAGGAAGGAAGGAAGGAAGGAAGGGACAAACAAGTTCCTAATTTGTTTGCCAATCTCCTAGCTTGAGCCCTATAAGCATTCTTGACTTAACTGATAGAGGAGAACATTTGACTCAACTGGCTTAGTAATAAGAATTCTTGAGTTAACGGATAGAGAACAATTATTTGACTTAACTGCCTGCTCCTTGTTCCTTTTGAATTTAACAATCCTAGGACCGAGCCAGAAATGAATCAAGTTTGCATGTATGTTTGTCATTATGTAAATAGCAAAGGCGCCGAAGGAATGAGGCTGCAGGAAGGAGCAGGAAGATCTGAAAATCCATCTTGCAAAGTTAGTTACTTCTACAGTATTAAGATGGAAAACATTCTCTCTCGCAATAGGTTATAAAGCACTAAATTATTTATTAAAATGTATGCACTCACTCTGCATCTAATGAAGTTGTTAATCCACACTAGCTATGTTTGCTTGGAAACAAAGCTTATCTTTTGTTATGTTTTTAACAGATAGATATTTTTTGAAGTTGTTCCTTATCATGTGAACTAGAGGCTTTTTAGCATCTGCACATTTTGCATACTGGTCTGTTATTGTGAGACAGCAGAGGAGTCCTTGCTGTTTTGCTAAGAGATCATATGTGGGTAATTTAATGTAGTTCAGAAACAGTCTTGAAGAAAATACCAGTTTAAAATCAACGTCCATATTATAATAGGTCAGGGAATGGCTCATAGAAGTACAGTACATGAAATCATTCAGCTGTTGAATCAGAGATCTGGTCTTCTGTAAAACCCAGATAGGAAAAAAAAATCCTAAAAATGAAATACTCATCTCAGAAAAGAGTGGCATACTATAGTACAAATCTCAGCATATTTGTATAACAGCAAATCTCACTGTAACCAATGCAATTCACTTCTTAATAAATATTCCTAGGGCTGCAATCTTAAGGTTAAAAACACTTCAAAACTATTTTTTTCTCCCAATATCTGATTATCCTGACAAAGAGATCTAACACAAAGAGGAAAGGGTCAACCTATTCTCCAATGAACCTGAAGGCAAAACAAGATGCAGGAATGGAAACTAATAAAGGGGGGGGGGACCAATCTAGAAATAAAGACAAGTTTCCTAACAGTGAGAACAATTAATCAATGGAATGGGTTTTCTTCAGAAATTGTAGGTGCTCCATCAATGGACGCCTTCCAAAAAAAGACTAAAAAATCATGTGTCCTAAAGGGTATAGAGTCTTCTGCTTGAACAGGGGATTGGACTAGAAGATCCCCAAATTCCCTTCCAACTCTGTTATTCTGATATTTCTGTTATAACTTAATGCAACCCAATCTAGCACCCAGTAGAATTGGTAGGATTATGACCTCCAAAATTCTACTGACCACTGAGTGGGAGTTGACTATTTGGGCGATGTATTCTTAACACATCTGAATATACCAGGGAGTGTTAAGTCCTTGACTTACAATGACCATCCAGGAAGGCTGATGCTGAAGCCTGATTGGCTAAGCACAAGAGGCCTTTCGAGTGGGAAGTTAAAGCTTTGTGATTGGTTGGCTGTCTGACAGCCACACTATAAAAGGAGCTTTCAGAATTCTGTTCACTGTTCTATTTAAGTTGAGCTGGAGTGGTGCTGAAAATGCCAGTATAAGTTCTCTCAGCTCAAAGACTCACCTGTCTAACAGGGAGGTTTTGAAAACTACCATAAGGTTAGAGGACAGATGCATTATTCTCAAAATGCATGTATATATCAGGGTTTGGCTACAGTGTTTCTCAAATAGTGGGGCAGTCCCCCCTGGGAGGGACAAGGGGTGATACCGAGGGGGGGCACATAGCCCCCGGGAATGTCCTTTTTTTGCTGCAGGGTGTAGGGGTGTTTTGCACCGAACAATAGCACAAAGCACAGAGTAGGAGATATGAAGTGCATATAACAAACCTTTAAGAGACACCATAGAAAAATATTTAACAGGGATGAAAAGAAAGGAGGAAAGAGACGGAGATAATGAGATAAATATAAGTCTCCCAAAAACTAAGGTGAAGAAATATTACAAAGCGTATGTAGCACTTGGCTTCACTATGACTACAGTGGGAGACAAGGGAAGACCAGTATGTTTACTGTGTTTAAAAATGTTGGCAGTGGACAGCATGAAGCCACATAAATTAAGGTGTCACTTAAACACATTACACCCCAATCACGCTGATAAGCCACTTGATTTTTTTCAGTGAAAACATGCTGAATATTGCAAACGATCCTCCCAGCAGAGACTTGGGGTGGAGGCAAAATATTTACTTCTTCCAGGGTGGGACAAAAAATAATTGAGAAACACTGGGCTATAGAAAGCTTTTGTGGGGCTGCAGACTTTGAGGTTTCTTCAGATCCAAAGAAGACTGGAAAGTTGTCATTTGGGAGGGTGGCTACACTCCAAGACAAGGTGACCAGAAGAGATATGCTCCTTTGGAACACACTTCCGCTAAAAGCCTCAAACTCCAGCTACCCTTGCGAGGGTTAGCGCTACATATTCTTAACACCTGGATGTTTTAATACATCCATATCTAAAGCACGCTTTGTTTTGTTTTGTTTTTTTCTCCACGGGGGGTATCCAGTGGGGGTCTGTTAATAATTCTCTGGCTTGTTGGCCCGGTGTCATTATTTCTGAACAACATTCCATTTTAAGGTTCTATATTTAGGGCAGGATGTGTCCAACCTAGATTTATAGCTGCCTTATTTGCACATGATACTTTTACCTTCCGAGTTTACATTGGCAACACCATGAATCAACAAGGAGGTAAAAATAAGCAAATGTTGATTATTTGTATTTCCTTCTTATCAACACACATGTGCAATCTCTTCCTACAGTTACGGAAGATGGAAGCATCCTCAGAAAAGCAAACGGGACATCCCTACTGGCACAGAAGCTGGGAAGAGCCTTGATAGGGTCTGTGGTAGTGGGGGGAGAACCCACATCGCTGTTTTAATGATTTGTCAAGAGATGTTTTGCTTGGACATTGTAAAGTATCTCTTTTGAAGGATCAGCACAGCTGTAAGATATAGGCCTTTTGAACACAAGTTATATCAAGGATGTCCATAAGGAGGGGGGGGGTTAGAGTAAAGATGGGACTTGCAGCTGTGTGATCAAAGCATTGCCCTTTTTTTACACACTTTGTAGTGACTTTGATCAGATGGCCAAAGCTGCCACCTGACATTTTTGGAAACCCTTTGTGAATACCCCCCGAATAGTTTCGTACTCCATATAATCCCTATTTAAATTGGCAGCACCATCTTTCTCTCTGTTGGATTTTCCATCCCAAATAATATATGCGATAATATAATAAGATTGCTTCCAAGATGACTGTTTTCTATGGAAGATTGCTTCCAAGATGACTGTTTTCTATGGATTATTTGTCTTTAGAATTCAGATAAGGAAAGTGGGTTCTTCTATTTTGGTATGGCTTTTAATTAAAAAAAATAGAATCAATGTTTCCCATATAGATGTAAGAAGAGAGAGAGAGAGAGCTTATCATGTGAGCATCAATGTCTTTTACCCCCCTCCCTCTCCCAAAAGTGTAAAGATAATGTGGGAAATCAGTAGTTATTTTTTTAAGGATTTCTAGGGTTTTATCTGAACAGTTATTTTAGACTCCAGAAATAGTATGTAGAAATTAAGATTGACAATCGCAAATCTGGCTTTATTTCAGCATCAAGCTTGCTAAATTGATTTTTTTCTACTTGGCGTCCTCCAGATATGATGTGATATGTTCTTAGAATGGCCAGCTATTTCTATATTCTTTAATCAACTCGGAAGGATGGGAGTTGGGATGGAGGAGAAACAATATTGAATAACGGGTTGGATTTTCATTCATTTATTCATATGCCTATATCTCACTTTCTCTCCCAGGAACTCAAGGAAGTTGAATAGTTCCCTACTACTATTTTTTGTTCACAAATAATTTGTGAGGTATAATATGCCAAGTTAATTTTATAGCTTAATGGGAAGTTGAGCCTGTATTTTCTTAATCTCTCAGTCCTAATCCAACTCTATAACCATAGCACAGTCTGGTTCCTTTGTTTGCTTCCTAGAATGTCAATGTTGGCTATGTAAATTTCATCACATATCTACAACAACAACAAACAGTTTTATATTTCTTTATTCATCTATATATGCGTTGCAGGCAAGTTTCATCTACTGGTTTTGGGTTTTTTTGGAAACTTACTTCTATATTTAAATATTTGAATGTTTAGAAAAGAGACATAGCATATTGCTTCAGGTCTTCGTTGGGGAAAAAAATATCATGCTGTTAAAAATTGCTGATTTGCCTCTGAATGTATGTAGAATGATTCTGAAAAGAGGCAGAAGATACAAAAAGGGACTGGAAGAGGCAGTGGGGGATTATCTAGTAGTGGGTTGCTCCTGGTTCGGCTTGGTTCTGCGAATCGGTAGCGCCAGCAGCAGGAGGCTCCGCCCACCCTCCAGGGACATTTCTGCACATGTGCAGAAGCAGCACGCATGTGAGTGAACCAGTAGTAACAGGTTTTAGAACCCACTACTGGAATTCTCTATCACTATTAAATCAAAAATGTTATGAAAAGGAGAATGGCTTTCACCTGAGTACATTCAGTTCATACATTCAGATCATTCTTAGATTTGGAAGATTTAAAGCTTTGAGTTGTTAAATTCAGGCCTTGGCATCTTTAAGACTTGTGGAAATTGAAGTCCACAGATCTTAAAGTTGTCATGGCTAGACATCCCTAATTTATAAAGCATCTCTAATTCTAGCAGAATTTACCTATAAAGAACATTATATTTTAAGCACCTTTCTATTAAGATATTGCCTGTCAATAGATTCAATCATCTATAAATAATGTGACAACATAGTAATAAACAACTGAAATATCTGGGTAATCTTTTGTGATGATACAAATCATCATGGAGTCACCTCCATGTCTTGCTGGTTTCATGCACAGATCTCCCATCAGAAGCTTTTTAACCTTCCCAGACTTGAGGCTTTCTGGCATCTGGCCTGAATTTCATGGTCCTCCTGTTGCCATAAGAATCACCCCAGAGAGATGAAGTTTAGTTTTTCATTTGTATTTGACAGAATGATTGCAGTTAGTCACATTTTCAAAGTTTGAGTCTCCTTGTACAATTGTACTGCAAACGTATATGCATGTGTAAAGCAAAACTCTCATGACAAATATTGGTAATACCAAAAATGCTCCAAAGAGATGAGAATTTATTTATTTATTTATTTATTAGATTTATTTATTTATTTATTAGATTTATTTATTTGTTTGTTTTTGTTTGTTTGTTTGAGAATCAAATGTTTTTATGCAAAAGTTTTAAATATGTAATCAAATGTTTTAATGCAAATGTTTAAAATATGTAATTTATTAATACTGTATATTCCAGGGATAAGAGATGCTTGTGTTGGGTTTTAATTGTTGCTAATAATGCTGATCTTTTCACTATCTGACAGTTGCTGTAGACAAATCAGGAAATTTGTTTACAGTAAATTCCCAAGGGACGAAATGACAATCAAAACTGATGTTGTGTATACTCTTTCATTTAAGCAGAGGAGTGTGCGTGCGTTATTTTACCAAGCTCCTTAATGTTCAGTCTGTGTTCATAAATAATTAACCCAGATTTATCCATCTGGTAAAGTGATTAAGAGGTACTTAAAGGTCTTAATATTACAGTAGGAATAACACCACTGTCATTGTCATTAAGAATTGTGGTGGACAAAGGATATTTTGAGAGTTCAAGTTTAATCAAAGTGATCATTCATTATCTTAGTTTTCCTACATTAACTAGCAAGTTTCCCAAAACATCCATTAAGAGAATATAGCAAAGATGTTGTCCTTTCTACACTCTGAATGTTCTTTTTCTTTAATTTAGATTCTCTTCGAAAAGGGAAGTCTCAAACTTCCACAAAGGTTTTCAGTCCTGGGAAAGCAGATAATCTGTCTGTTGAAAATAAGTACAGCTGGATTAAATCTCCCAAACCAGATCAATTGCTTCTTAGGGTATGGAACCAGCCAGGTGATACTATGGCTGAATCTTTATACAGTGATCCCTTGAGTATCGCGAGGGTTACGTTCCAAGACCTCTCACGATAATCGATTTTTCGCGATATAGTGGTGCGGAAGTAAAAACACCATCTGCGCATGCGCACCCTTTTTTCAATGGCCGCGCATGCGCAGATGGTGGAGCTGGGGAGCGACTAATATTAGATAAGTGCAACTAATACTGTATTAGATAAACATCTATCTAAATAAATAAAATACAGTAAACATCTCGCCGCTTGTCCGTTTGCCTGCCGCTCGTCCATCCGTTCGCCCGCCTGCCCGCCGCTCGCCGCTCGTCCTTTCGCCCGCCCGCCGCTCGTTCGTCACTTGTCCGTTCGCCCGCCCGCCGCTCATTCATCCGTTCACCCACCCGCCCAGCCGCCGTTTGCCGCTCGCCTGTCCCCCGTTTGCCGCTCGCCTGTTCACCCGCTTGCCCGGCCGCCGTTTGCCGCTCGCCTGTCCCCCGTTTGCCGCTCGCCTGTTCACCCGCCCGCCCGGCCGCCGTTTGCCGCTCGAGAGCAAGAGGGGGAGAGATAGAGAAAGAGAGAGAAGGAAAGAAAGAGATGAGAGAGGGAGGAAGAGAGTGTGAGAGAGGAAGAAGCAAGATAGAGAAAGAGAGAGAGAAAGAAAGAAAGATGAGAAAGGAAGGAATACAGTGAGAGAGAGGAAGAAAGAGAGAGAGAGAAGAGTGGAAGGAAGAGAGAGAGAAATGATAGAAAAAAGGGGAGAAAAAAAGAGAAATGAGAAAATGATTGAAGCAGAGAATGACAGGAAAGAAAGAGAAAGAGACAGAGAAGTGACTCTTGGTGATGACGTATGACGTCATCGGGTGGGAAAAACCGTGGTATAGCAAAAAAAACGTGGAGTATTTTTTAATTAATATTTTCTGAAAAATCGTGGTGTAGCGTTTCGCGAAGATCGAGCTCGCGAAAATCGAGGGATCACTATACATCGTTTGTTAAAAAAAAAAAATCTTGGAAAAAAGAAGTGCCAAGAAAAAGTACATACCCCAATCTTCAAAAAGAGGAAATAAGATAAAAGATTCTAGACCAGATCATGCCAATCCACTTAGCATCTTGGTGCAAATACTAAAATCAGGATTGGTTTATTTATTAAAAAGAACAAGCCTTGTCACATCAATGCTTCTCATATTTTTAAGATTAGGTTTTAAATGTTTGGATTTTCAAATGTAGATTTTTATGGTAATTTTATGGTTTTAAAACTGCCTCTTTTGTGTTCCTTTTTATTCTGTAAGCCATCCCGAGTCCCCTGGAAAAGGGCAGTCTAGAAATCCTAGTGAATGAATGAATGAATGAATGAAAAGATGATAGATAGATAGATAGATAGATAGATAGATAGACAGACAGACAGACAGACAGACAGACAGACAGACAGACAGACAGACAGACACAAAGATAGATAGATAGATAGATAGATAGATAGATGGATGGATGGATGGATGGATGGATGGATGGATGGATGGACGGACAGATATGGATGAATGGATGGATAGATAGACAGACAGACAGACAGACAGACAGACAGACAGACAGACAGACAGACAGACAGATAGATAGATTTTGATCAACTAGTTTTCCTAAGATAATATACTGGTATTTGAGCAAAGAATTTGACAAAGTATGGTACCCATACTGGTGAGCAATCTAGTAAAACATAGAATGGATGGTATGAAAATTAAGTGGTAATATAACTAACCCAAAAATCATTTACAACAATGCTCATTAATGAGCTTTGACAGAAGCCTTGAGCAAGGTGCCAGAAGGATCACCTTTGGGCCTCATATTATTAAGGTTTTAATTCATAACCTGAATCAAGAGGTGGCTGTATGCATATGAAATTGAAGATCACAGAATTAATCTCATATGATAGATCCTAGAAAAATATGATCCTAGATCCTCATATGATCCTAGAAAAATAAATAGCATTAATCTTGATAGTTTAAAGCACAGGTGTCAAGCTTGCGGCATCATGTTGCCATCATGTAATGTTTCACAATGTTTGTGAAACTGGACATGGGCTGGACATGGGCTATGTGTGATTCATCTAGCCTGCGGACCGCCAGTTTGACATGCCTGGTTTAAAGAAATAAACTGAAAGTTATAAAATGGATTTTATGCAAGTGCAAAGTATGTCAGTTAGAAAACAAAGAATAATAGTATTTGTGTAAAAAAAGTTTTTTTCCACATCAATAAAAATACAATTTCCAAAAATAGAAAAAGTATTTCAAAAAATAGAAAGTATTAATTCCTCTTTATTTTAGTCATATTTAATCTTGGAGGCTGTATCTAGTTCTTGGTACCATACTTTAGGAATGATTCAGGTACAGAGAATGGGATTTTAAGAAACAAATCTAAATACTGAGGTTTATAATAAGTGATTGACACAATTGGATATGTTAGTCTTAAAAGACAGAAAGTGGATATGACATAAATATTTAAATAAGAGGAATAATTGTCACATAGAAGACGTTGCAGAAGATGGACACAGAATAATGGATTTAAGTTACATGGAGGCAGATTCCTATTGAGTGTTAGAGAAAACATTCAATAATAAAATAAATTTTCCAGACAGATGATGGATTCACCTTGACTAGATGTACTCAAATGGTAGACAGTCATTTGTTTGTTGTGCTTTAATTTGGATTCCTTTACTGAGCTGAAGGTTGAGCTTGATGGCCTATATAGTCCTGTTACAAATCTACAAACTTTCTTTTGGGTGACATTTCATGGTAAATAGTGTTCACATACATATCATTAATTCTTTCTTCTTTGCTACTTCTTTGGAAGGTTTATATTCTTTCTTGTCTGATAACAAATGGAAAACTTAATCTTTTATTTTATCAGCAAGAATATATAATGATGATGATGAAAATTGTATGATTTGTGGTTAGCTCTGGCCCAGCTCCTGCTGCAAGGAATGTGGAGGTGGATGTAGGGGAGACATCCACATGCCGCAGGCCTGTTTTGCTCCCAGTAGAATCTGCTGACAAAGTCTCCGCTGACCAAGGAAGCGTGAATGACAGGGAAGTGGGGAGTTTGGCAGACAGCCCAGGAGGAGATCAATCATCTGTATCATCCCTGGATTCTGAACAAGAATTAATGACACATCCACACATGCGTAGAGTGATGCATAGGAGACAACAACTGAAGGATTATTACAAGAGAAAATGAGGCCACCTGTGGTTGGGTGGGGCTGCTGTAATTAGTGCTACAGATAAAAGTGCAGCCTGGTGTTTTAGCCTCATGGCAGTTTATCTGATTCATTGTTTCATCAAGATCGTGTTTTTTGCTGTTCAGGATTGTGTGTGTGGACTCTCTGGACTTTAGAATTGGACTCAATTTCTCAGTTATTGGATGAGCAATTAGACTGCATTTAACCTTTGCCTTGTGTGTACCAGAAAATCCCTTTGACATTTAAAAAGGGAGCTGTTTCTGTTTTTCTGTTTATAAACACTTTTGGGTTTTCCTTTTATCGTGTGGTATGTGTCTTCCTGGACTAATTACCCTGTAATTACGGGCGGTTGAGACACACCGGCAGAACATATACCAAACCTGAAAGAAATGTAACAGAATAGCTATTGAAGAAAAGACCCAAGTCATCTCACTAAGAAACTAATGCTGGTTATTTGCTACTAAAGCTTATGATATTAGAGAACTCTGTAAATAGACCAAAATTTAAGTGAGAATCACAGTAAACCTTAGTTTGTTATTTTGTGGCTATAGTTAAAGTGTTGGGTTATTTGATTTTTATTTTTGTTTTTGGAAAAAAAAATAAGGACATTAGAACATATGAATTAAAGAAAGAAAAAAATAACTATGCTGTTTGAAAATCAGAAAATAATTTGTCCTCACTCTCTGATACGCTCTTTAGATCCAAACTATTTCTGCTTGAGGAAATCTTGCTCACCAAGCTAATATCAGGCAGGAAAGATTAAAAGACTCCTGTTTCATCTGTTATTATCACTGAGCATACTCAGGATAATTCCATGGTTGGAATTACAGACTTATATGACAATTGTCTCGTTTGATCAAGGTCATTTAGTACCTAAATCTACTCTGCTTTTTCTTTTGCACGAGTGCTCTTACAAAAGCTCATTGAATTTGCTGTCAGGATTAGCATTTTTATGGGAAGGTTCATTGACTTACGGTATTAGAAGGTAAAGCAACTGCAATTGAATACAAATATCTTCTGAACATCCATACCACTCTTTTAATTAATCACACCCTGAGTCTGCGGAGAAAGTCGGCATAGAAATCGAACCAAATAAATAAATTAATTAACCTACTAGGTTACTTTTAGAATCCAGCCTGGAAATCTGATCTAACACTGGGGCATTCTTACCTCAAGATTTTAAAAAGTGAGTTAAAGATTCATCACACTGGTGAGACCCTCTGTTTGGGGAACGATAGCTTGGACTTTGTAATGCTCAATTAATCTGCCCAATTTTAATAATAAGAATTTTTAAAAATCTCCATTGGGAGCTGTCGGTTTGAGATCCTGTAATGTCAGCTATTTTCTTTGCATTTTTCCCCCTTTTGATCCAAACACCCAGGACCATGATGGTGAACCTATGGCACACATGCCACAAGTGACACACATATCTGTGAGCATGCGAGCTCAGAGCCAATGCATATGAACATACCAGCCAGCTGATTTTCAGGCCTTCTGGGTCCACTGGGAGTCAGCCTGTTTTCAGCATCCGAGTGGGTAGGGAGGGCCGTTTTCACCCTCCCCAGTCTCCTAGAAAAGCTGTGAAGCTTGGGGAGAATGAAAAATGGTTGTGCCATCACATGCCGGGAGCAAGGAGAGGTTCACATGGACATGGGGGGTGCATGGAATTATGGGTGTGAGCACCCATACGCATACACCCCACCTCCCCCGGGACATGCAAACTTTTTTACATTGCTTGAAGATTTCTCCAAGATTGTTAGTTATTTCATGAGAGCTCTGCCATCAGCAATGACATGCACTCATGGTAGAATTGATTGCCATATCAACTGGAGATAGCCAGGAAGGCCTAATAGCCAGGAATCTTGGGCTACAAACATTGAATTCTGCAACCATTTCCATTTGTAATGTTTATGAACTGATGTAATGGAGGTTTACTCTAAACTTTGGGGAAAGATTGTTTTGGGAACAGTGCAGAAAGAACAAAAAAGGAAGCCATCTAATAATGTCCAGGATTAGCATGTAATGTCCCGGATTCCATGAAACCAAAGAGTTGGTGGTTTCAGAGAAAAGGACTGGGATTTCATCTTTAAAATGGAAAAGGAACTAGATATTTAAATATAATAGTCAAAGATCAAAAGACTGCACTGGGAAGTGGAACTGTAAAACACTAACATTTACACGAATTCCAGTCCAAATGGATAAAAGCAAGGGACTACCCACTGATGTAGCTATACAAGCATTTAGGAATAAAAGTGACTTCAGGAGCTACCTTTCTCTAATGCTGTGTGTTCCCAGATTAAGATCTAAAAGCAGTATAATATAGTTAAATTCTCCAGCACTGCAGGAGATGAAGCCCTGATACTGGGGTCTTCTCTGTCCAACAGGATTAGGACACAATGAGGATAGAGCAGGGCATTGTCAATTGTCTCATCTTTTGCTACCCTGACAAATGTTGAAAAGCAATTCAGATTTTTGGGTTTCAGTCTGGCAATCCTTAGTTTAAATCAATTGCAGACCTTATCCAGGCTTTTATAGTTGTGGAGCCAGAAGTTGGTTTTGCATCATCCACAAGAAACATCTTGCATATATTTACAAAAGCTTTTATGCCTATAAACTGCAAAGCCTTTTCCTGACATTTGAAGCAATAATTTCACTCTGGGCAAATCCCTGAAAAGTTTAGGGAGGGGACAGTACTCAAGAACTTGCCAACACATCTGTGATGAGGTGAGACAGGGAGAAGGACATTTTGCAGAAATATTTCATAACCCTTCAGAGAAAGAGAGAAAAAGAGAGAGAAAGAAATCACATTTATCAGAAAAGCTCTATTACAGCTTGTCTCAGCAACCTGCAGAGAATCAATGCATAAGAAATCTTACAGCTTACAGCTGACGTTGCCAGCTGTCATTCTATTTGCTGACTCAGTTAAAACAAAACATTTTCTCTTATGAAAACATGCATGTTTTCTCTCACTCCTTTATTTAATCTTTTCTTTAACTGCAGAAAATCCAAACTGAGCATCAAAAAAATATTTGGCAATTTAAAAAAGTTTCAAACTTCATACTGTTGTATAGTGTCCAGCATTGACCTTTTTAATAATGGGCTATTTCTCAAAAGATGAAATATATTTGAATCCATAAATAGGTTTCATGAGATCCCACCCCCGAGAGCAGAAATATATACCATTATCATACATCAAAACCACAATTATGAATCAATCTTTTCTAATAGACTCCAGCTCTCAACATCTGGGCCACCTTGTTTTCTTATACATAATTATTACAGTCCACTAATATGAATATATTTGGTTACTTTTTCAGACAGCTGAATTATTACAATAAGCTACTGTAAATACATTTGATTGCTTTGTCCAGGCAGCTTTAAAGAGCTTCAGGTATAACCTTAAAATTTGGTGCATTTATCTTTAGACTATAGCAGTTGGCTAAGCCGGTGCTAAAGCAGAGGGGTATAATGTCCGAGTTGCATTCAAAAGCTATCTACTGACTAGGCACAGAGATGTGTGACTAGTGGCTCAGGAACTGAAGCCTTGGATAAGTGAAGACAATGCAGCAGGAACTGTTTGAAGAAGTTTTACACTTCAGTATATCAAAAATAGATATCTCTTTCTTCCATGTACAACACCACCATTAGCTGCAGATTATTAACCACTACAAACTTCCCAACCAACCAACCAAACTAACCACAACGAACCACAACAACCACACCCACTGCAAAGGTGCATTGCTATTTATACTGTTCTGGCCCAATCAGTTTACAGCTTAGTCATTGTGACTCAGCAGTATGGCTACTTTGCATGCTCACAGCCTTTTTACCATAAATGGAATATTAACCCAGGACAGTACTGATCCTGACATGTAATTTTATGTTGTTCCTGAAAAACTGATGAGAGCTACCTTATGTATTGTGAAAATTGGAGGAATATGTAGTTTATTGTTATCCTAGTATGGTCAGAATCAGACCTGTTGGTTTTTATATATTATTCTATCCCATTAAATCTTGTTAAACCTATGTTTCATCTGTATTTGTTCATCTTTCCTGAGGTATAGTTTTCATATGAAATTCCTGACCTATCTTATTTTTTAATAAAATCATTCCTAGTATATAGTTTCCCCAAATATATATCTTGATCTGATGCATCAGATAGATAGATAGATAGATAGATAGATAGATAGATAGATAGATGGATGGATGGATGGATGGATGGATGGATGGATGGATGGATGGATGGATGGACGGACGGACGGACAGATTGACAGATAGATAGATATGATGCATACATATACATCTATATGTATCTATGTATCTATATCTAGCTATCAAGAGAGAGAGAGAGAGAGTCCCTTATATATACACACATGTACATTTTTATTAGAAAGTATCACAATTTTTCATTATAGCCTTTTTGTGCCATAATAGTATTTAGTATGAATATGTAATTTTCTTATAATACAGATTGTTAGTAACACCTTAAACATTTTTCTTGTGAATAAAGTTTATTTTGCTATATATGGACAATGCTGAATATATATTTTATTAAGCAAACTAGAATTGGTGGTTATCATTAAAACTATCTTAATTCTGGTTCAGAAACTGATGCAAACTTGGCAGTATTTATTTATTTTGTGAATGTTTTAAATATTTTTAATTATTTTATAGGGTTTTTTTTTTAATGTAAGATGGATGGATGGATGGATGGATGGATGGATGGATGGATGGATGGATGGATGGATGCATAACCCACATTAGTCAAGTGCAGTACTGGAAGTCTTCCTAAAGTTTTGCCAAGAAGAAATTGGACAGTGATGTATTCTTCTTTCTTTATCACATATTGTATAGAAAACTATATGTTTATACATTTCATGTACTGTTTCACTATGTAGAAGAGAATTAAGCTGCTAGTAATAAGATAATTTATTTTAGTTGCTAAAGTTTTGTACTTGAGTCGCACGTTTAACCTATTCTTGGGTAGACACCCATGTAGAGTAGAATGATCTTTCTCATCTTCAATACAATTCAACCTGAGAAACAAATACTCTTTATGTTTGAGATTATCTTATTGCCACTTGGTATAAACAAAGTATCCTTAACCTTTGATGGCCTTATTGTCAAAATGAATCCTCAACATTGAACTTGATGGTATCATTCTGCGCTGGAACTCAAAGCGTTCCAAATAAAATAATGCACTTGGGGAAAAGGAATCCTCAATCTGAGTATTGTATTGACAGTTCTGTGTTAGCAAATACTTCAAAAGAAAAGGATTTAGGGGTAATGATTTCTGACAGTCTCAAAATGGGTGAACAGTGCAGTCAGGCGGTAGGGAAAGCAAGTAGGATGCTTGGCTGCATAGCTAGAGGCATAACAAGCAGGAAGAGGGAGATTATGATCCCGCTATATAGAATGCTGGTGAGACCACATTTGGAATACTGTGTTCAATTCTGGAGACCTCACCTACAAAAAGATATTGACAAAATTGAACGGGTCCAAAGACGGGCTACAAGAATGGTGGAAGGTCTTAAGCATAAAACGTATCAGGAAAGACTTAATGAACTCAATCTGTATAGTCTGGAGGACAGAAGGAAAAGGGGGGGACATGATCGAAACATTTAAATATATTAAAGGGTTAAATAAGGTTCAGGAGGGAAGTGTTTTTAATAGGAAAGTGAACACAAGAACAAGGGGACACAATCTGAAGTTAGTTGGGGGAAAGATCAAAAGCAACATGAGAAAATATTATTTTACTGAAAGAGTAGTAGATCCTTGGAACAAACTTCCAGCAGACGTGGTAGATAAATCCACAGTAACTGAATTTAAACATGCCTGGGATAAACATATATCCATCCTAAGATAAAATACAGAAAATAGTATAAGGGCAGACTAGATGGACCATGAGGTCTTTTTCTGCCGTCAGACTTCTATGTTTCTATGTTTCTATAAAATAGACATGTCCACCTTATCCTTGGTAAAAATCATTGAGATGAGACCGTTGAAAAGCAGATGTACTTAATTATGGTTCACAGCCTTAATAAGTCTCAGAAGGCTACAAGGTTTGAAACTTCAATGGAACCTAACTGGGAGGTGCTCTATGTTTGCTGATTTTAAGGAGATCCAGCCATTGTCTTATCTTTAGATTTTCCTAAGTGGCAAAAGGGACATATACGTCATTTCTTTGTCTTACTTTATTCTTCAGCATTCTTGAGTATTCTTTGATTACTATTTTGGATTATGTTATATTCTTAAGTACCCGTGAATATTCTTTTTATTAATATATCATGCTATATTATTTTGGCATTTCTTATATTGCCTTGGATTAAAACCTTAATTATTCATACTGTGCGGTCGTTGCTTCTGAATCCAAATTTACCTGTAACCCAAACTAGTAAGCTTGGGCAGAAGCTACACATTAAGTGATCAAATTACATAAATGTAGTGACACAACTGCAATTCAACCCAAATTTCTTACATTCTCCAAGGCATGTAGGCTATGAAAATGCTGCATACAGCAGGAGGGAAAGGCTATTTTGAGGCCTATGCTCTAGCGATGGACTACCGGAGTCTAGGTTTTCGTGAGTGCTTGGCTGAAGTAGCCTGTTACCTTAGCATTATAGAGGGGCTGGACAGCTCTGATCCTCTTTGTGTCCACTTTGTGTCACATCTGAATAATTACGCCTCTCAGCAGAAAGCAGCAACTAGCTTACAGTGGGCTTGGACAGATTTATTTATTTATTTATTTATTTATTTATTTATTTATTTATTTATTTATTTATGTATGTATTTAATTTGTATGCCGCCCCTCTCCGTAGA
Organism: Erythrolamprus reginae; assembly: GCF_031021105.1. NCBI lineage: Eukaryota > Metazoa > Chordata > Lepidosauria > Squamata > Dipsadidae > Erythrolamprus > Erythrolamprus reginae. The sequence continues at coordinate 79,286,306 of NC_091952.1, read as the reverse complement.
CTCCGTAGATTCCTTGGGGCGGTGCTTTTGGACATCACCCTCCCATCTCCCATCCTTTATTGCTGCCTCAGAATGGGCGTACCATTTCAAATGGTGCAGCAGCTTCCTCAGAAGGCAATCACAAGAACAGAAATGTGCCTCCTCATACTGAGTCCTTTTCCTTGAGACTGCCCCCTAGTGGCACTATTGAACCAGTCCTCCCCATTGTTACTTCTGCTTCTAAGCTATCCCCTCTTTTGCCTTCTTCCATAGGCTTGTAGGCAACAGCAATTTTAATCTTATTTTTGTTCCAGTCCCTTTCCCTTTTGAGCAAAACTACCCATCAAAACTCACAACCCTTTTTTTTCTGTTCCACATTAATGGTTTAATTTTTTTCTGGCTACCAAAATGGATTTTGTCTGGAATGGAATGTTGCCCACCAAAAATATGATATGATAGGGCGGATTGCTTCTATAGACTTGAATGGCTTTCTATTTTCATTACATCTCAGTGGTATATAAAAAGATTTTCTCATCATCATCTAGTCAGCATTCACACTGTAATTACACCGAACTGTATTATACTGTAGCCAAAATTATATTTAAAACATTATGCAGGATTTTAATGTATTTACAGTGGGATTTTCACTAATACTCAGAAGATTGTTCAGTTAAACCAGAAGCCAAGTGAAGAATCATAAAATCAAAGGGATTTCCCCACATCAGCAATGATGTAATTTCCTCCTATCCCCTAGGTCAGAGGTCTTCAAATATGGCAACTTTAAGACTTGTGGACTTCAACTCCCAGAATTCTCCAGCAAGCTGTGCTGGCTGGAGAATTCTTGGATTTGAAGTCCACAAGTCTTAAAGTTGCCAAATTTAAGGACCCCTGCCTTAAATGAAAGCATGTAAAAATGTTTACTGACCCCTCTCATCCTGGACATAAATTGTTTCAACGCTTAAAATGACACCATAGAGCACTGCAGACCAAGACAACTAGACACAAGAACAGGTTTTTTTCCTGAACGCCATCACTCTGCTAAACAAATAATTCCCTCAACACTGTCAAACTATTCACTAAGACTGCATTACTATTACTATTAGACTTCTCATTGTTCCTATCACCTATCTCCTCCCATGTATGGATATGACTGTAACATTACGATTTATATTAATATTGATTGTTTCCTGATTGTTTATTTGCACCCTATCATATGACAATCATTAAGTGTTATACCTCATGATTCTTGATAAATGTATCTTTACTTTTATGAACACTAAGGGCATATGCACCAAAGATAAATTCCTTGTGTGTCCAATCACACTTGGCCAATAAAAAATTCTATTCTATTCTATACTATTCCATTCTGTTCTGTTCTGTTTTTTCTATTCTATTCTATTCGTTTGAGAAAGCCCACAGCATTCTCTTTTTTTAAATATTTTTTTATTGATTTTATAAAATATGAACACACACACACATACAACAAGTGCTCTGTGATTGGTGCCCACCAGCAGACAAACATTCACACCCCACCACCAAATTGGGGGTGTTGCTTATATATACCATTTTAACTCAAGAGCAAAATATCTGTTTACATATTATAAAGTGATTCCAATTTATTCCTTGTAGCTTGGTCTCGAATTCTACTAGCCATATATCGTCTTACGTTGTCCCATTGTCCCATCAGTTGTCGCAAATCAGTTTCATTAATTGAATTCGCCCTTTTATCCATAATCTCAAATTGAATATGATCCGCCATGTACCAGTACCAATTTTGCATTGTCCATTTTGTTGCATCCTTCCAACCCAAGACTATTATCGCCTGAGCGCTTTCTATCGCTGCTTGTTTTATTTCTCTGAATTCTCCCATCGCATTACTTTTAACTAGTACTGCCATTTCCTTAGTAATTATCCATTGTATATTTAACATCCCATTAATATCCTCTTGCACTTTTTGCCAAAAGTTCTGTGCTACCAGGCATTGCCAAAGCATGTGCAAGCCCACAGCATTCTCCAAAATAAGGACAGAAAAATTGCTGTTCGCCCATGGTGGCAGGACTGCAGGTATTGGAGGCTAGTGTCAGAGAAAGAATAGACATTTCAAGAGAGAGGAAAAGAGAAGTAATTTGTATTTGTATTTGTATTTATTAGATTTGTATGCCGCCCCTCTCCGTAGACTCGGGGCGGCTCACAACAGTGATAAAAAATGGTACATAGAGACAAATCTAATAATTAAAATCTAAAATAGCAATTATACATATAAAAAATCTAAAAAACCCCAGTAAATAAAAACATACATACAGTCATGTTGTGCACAGAAACTACATAGGCAAGGGGAAGATGTCTCAGTTGCCCCAAGTTTGATGACAAAGATGGGTTTTGAGGAGTTTACGAAAGGCAAGGAGGGTGGGGGCAATCCTAATCTCTGGGGGGAGCTGATTCCAGAGGGTCGGGGCCACCACAGAGAAGGCTCGCCCCCTGGGTCCCGCCAGACGGCATTGTTTAGTCAACGGGACCCGGAGAAGACCAACTCTGTGGGACCTAACCGGTCGCTGGGATTCGTGCAGCAGAAGGCGGTCTAATAAAGGAGAATATTTGTAGCTCAGGCTTGAGATGAGGAGTCTTTGGTGCTCTCTGAGCTTGTTTGTTTTCTTTCAGATGTTTTATTACCCAAATTAGGCATCATCATCAGTGCATGCTTTCTGTATCCCTCTCTAGAAAACCTCCACAATGCAGTGGAGACAGGAACAGCAACCTCAAGAAATATATTTCTAATCTGAGCCTTGAAATGGAAAAAAAGAAATTTTAATTTCCAGGGAAATACTATTGTCTCTAGAAGCTGAAGTAGAGCAGGTGATGGAGACAAAGAACTTTGTGTATAGATGGGAGGGAGTTGTCTTTCAGCAGGCCACTGGATAGTCTTTCAAGTCATCCATTTCCCCCAGACTCCAACTCTACACAAATCAGAATGTTCATATAGGAAGTTGTATTGTGTTTGTTGATGGAAAATAGATGCAGAGGAATGTAGTCTAGATTCCCAGAGGGCAAGCATACACTAGAGGAATAATATGAAGCAAAATTTAGGTAGTTTGGTCGGCAGGACAAGGATTAAGTCAGTCAAGGTAGTTCCAGTTCTCAAATTAAATATTTAATCGTAGAAATAGTTTGCTTTTTCTGAACTGCTTAGAAAGTTACCAGTTCTAGGGAACCTGTAATAGACAGTAGAATCCCACCTCTGAATTATAGGAAGTCCAAAGTTTCCGAAGGAGACAAATGAAATGGCTACTTCAATGTTCACAGTGACCCTTTCTACCATCTTTCTCATTTTTAGTGTCCTCCAGGGCTATTGGACATCATAATTCCCAGCCACCTGGCCAAAGGATATTACTGAAATTGCCCCAGTACTCTAGAGCTTTCCATATGAAAGAAGTCAGATCTAGAATTAAAATACAAAAGAATGATTAAGCTTAGAAATCTAATATATTAGTGTAGGCTATATAGGTAGTCCTTTGGATTCAAAGAAGACATGGTGTAATGTTCATCTGATTCTATTATTTATCCTATCAGCTGAAAGGGAGGCAGACTTTCTAGGAGGAATAAATTCACATTCCATCTTAGGTCTTTCCCCATTCTCCAGTATTCCATAGAGCAGGAGTTTCCAAGCTTGGCAAGTTTATGACTTGTGGACTTCAACTCCCAATGTGCACTGGCTGAGGAATTCTGGGAGTTGAAGTCCACAAGTCGTAAAGTTGCCAAGCTTGGAGACCCCTGCCATAAAGCAACTGGTGAGGTATAAAGTAGTTGTCCATTCTGATGATACATCCCAACCACTGCACCTGAGCTGTGATAATCAGGGACTCCATGCTGATGGACTATGATCCAAGATTATGTAGACTATAATTTAATAAATGCTATACCTGTAAGAAGGTATGTCATCAATGAAACCCAAACTAGAAATTACAGTTGCATCTCATGAGTTGTCGTGGTTAGCTCTGGCCCAGCTCCTGCCCCAAGGACTGTGGATGTGGGGGAGACATCCACATGCTGCAGGCCTGTTTTGCCCCCAGTGGAATCTGCTGATGAAGGCTCCTCTGACCAAGAAGACATGAGTGACAGGGAGGAGGAGAGTGTGGCAGATAGCTCAGAAGGAGATCAATGATCTAGCTCCTCCTTGGATTCAGAACAAGAGCCACGCATGCGGAGAGCAATGCATAGGCAACAACAACTGAGAGATTATTATCAAAGAAAATGAGGCCACCTGTGGTTGGGTGGGGCTGTGGTAATTAGTGAGGTTGCTATAAATAGCAGCCTGTGGGTTTGGCCATTGTGGAGGATTATCTGATCGTTTTGTGACTGCTTTACTGACTTTGACCTTTTGTGTGCTGATTTTTCTCCGCTTTGAAACTAAACCAAAGCAAAGTGTGTTTCACTTTGTGAAAGAAGAAGGACTTTGAATTACCTCACAGCTGCAAGCTAAGTATCACAGAACTGATAAGGGACTTGTACAAATTACCAGTTTGTTTGGAGACGAAGCTCTTTGCTATACCAAAAGAGGGCTTGGTTTAAGTGAATTTTCATTATAAAGAATATTGTTTTGAATTTTCAAACGTGTGTGTGTCTGAAATTTGTACCTGTGAATTTTTGGGAGGATTCTACCTGAGAGCCTGACAGAACATGAGTGAACTAAAAAATTATCTCCACTGTGGCATTCTGTATTAGCCTGGTACTTTGGAGAAAACAGACATCTGGGTCAAGTGACTGACATTACTTTCCTTGCCCGTGTCACCCTCCCTTAATTGTTCTGTGGACAACAGAAGCAATGACTATTCATAAATAATGTTTTTTGTTGCTGTCTCCTCCAGTTCTTCTTCGCTTTCCTTCTGTTCTTAATAAACTCATTTCCCTCTGTTGCATTATTTTTTTTAACCCTCCACAAATAAGAAATAAACCCTGAGGTAATTTTCCTAAACATTTTCATCTGAGAGAGGGGGGGGATGGAAAGGTCATGTATGAACTTTCAGTCATTTGGAAATCTACTTTGAAACTTAAGCCTGAAAAAGTTGAAGGAGGGAGTGCTGATAAATACTTCCATATGATTTATTGAACACACACACACACCTTTTAAAATGAACTTCTTCAGTCAGAAGATTTAATAATAATAACAACAGAGTTGGAAGGGACCTTGGAGGTCTTCTAGTCCAACCCCCAGCTTAGGCAGGAAACCCTACACTACTTCAGACAGATGGTCTGCAAGCTCTAAGAAACCTTATGAAGCTTCATAGAAATTATTACAGCAGAGACTTATTCAGAGAGAACGGTGTCCCACAGCAAATAAATATCGAAAGCATACAATGGGAAGATGAAAAGTTCACAGGTAGCCCTCAACCTACAACCTTTCCTTAATGACCATTCAAAGTTACAATGGCACTGAAAAAGTGACCTATGACTGTTTTTCACTTATGACCAGGGGTGAAATGCTCCTGGTTTGCTCGTGCCCGTGGGTCATCAGAGAGCCCATCGTGAAGAGAATTCAAAGTTTCACTAACCCACCTGTATACCACCATTTGGGTCCTTTTATCCTCTGCACATGCACAGAATACTTTGTGCATGCACAGAGGGTAAAAGAACCCAAATGGTGGTGCCTGAGTGGATGGGCGGAGCCCAGTGATGGGCTCCTACCGGTACAGTCAGGTACGCAGTACCGGTAGCAAAATTTTGGTCAGGTACGCAGTACCGGTAGCAAAATTTTGAATTTTTTCCTTCTGGGCTCTGGGTATGTTTTTCCTATCACAGTAAATGAGGTTGAATGTGTATAATTTTAGAAGAGCCGTGCATGCATGCATGTGTGTGTACATACACATAGAGTTTATATAGTAGATAATATATATTTTTGTGTACCTGTGTGTAATAAATAGAATTAAATAGTATATTTTGGATGTTCAGTAGTAGTAAATAGATAGGGAAATTGTATCTCTTTGAGGCTAGGAGAGGTCAGGCACCCTAACCCAAACTTTGATGTGAATGGCGTCAGGATGGCCACCTTTAAGCCAGTCTCATGACCTTTAAGCCATCCCCAGTCAAATGATTGTCAAGCCACTCCCACCTGGTCACATGGCCGGCAAGCCACACCCTCAAAATAAGCCATGCCCACAGTGTAGAACAATTTGGTCACAATCTGGGGGTGTTGTACATATATTATATAACGTTTTTGAATGGTGTAAATGAGAATTTCTCAATCTCAGCCACTTTAAGGTGTAGGAATATCAACTTCCAAAATTCCCTAGCCAGGTTGCCAAGAATTCTGGGAATTCAAGTTCGTATTTCTTAAAGTTGCACGGACTTCTATTCCTCCCCTGATTTACAGAGGTCTTGATGGCTTGCCTTGGATGCTGTGTCATCTAAGCCTATCTGTATTTAGCTGAACTTCATGGATGGATGCAAATAGTCCAGAATGCAACTCCGCTAGCCGTCATGGGTGCACCTCGGTACACCCATATAACACCAATGCTCCATATGCTGCGTGGGCTACCGATTAGTCTCCGGTCACAATTCAAGGTGTTGATTATTACTTATAAAGTCCTGCATGGCTTAGGACCAGCCTATATACGGGACCATCTTCTGTCGCATACCTCCCAGAGACCAATAAGACCACAACGGATTGACCTTCTCCAGGTTCCTTCGACTAAGCAATGCAGGTTGGTGGAACCACAGGGGAATGCCTTCTCTGTAGCTTTTCCAGCTGTATGAACCAACTCCCCTCCAATGTCCATATTGCTCCCATCCTACTGGTCTTCCAAAAGGCTGTGAAGACCTGGGAGCCATGAATATTTGCATCTGTCACAGCCGAATCATGTTCCAGTGGTATGCATCTGTATTGATTGGACTTCTTGTTTTGTGAGTTTTTATAATGGGTTTTTTATTGTTTTAATATTTAATATTTGACTTCTTTTTATTATTGTAGTGTATTTTTTTATATTGTTGTAAGCCGCCCTGAGTCCAATTGGGATTGAGCAGCAAAGAAGTCGAATTAAATAAACTAAAAATTAATAAATACTACACAGAGGTAGCTTGCTTCTTTCTTGCAAATATCATTTTACAAAGTGCAAAAATCTCAGAAACATGCTGGGTTATTTGTTTGCTTGATTTAATAAAAGAATGCTTTAAATGGATATTTAAGGAATACAGTGATCTCCATTAGGAGAGGGGGAAGACTAAATCTGGACTTAATATTCTTTAGAGGAAGGTGTTAATTTAGGATAGTTATTACACTGCTTTTCAAAAGATAGTAAATAAGCCTTGCTCAGTTGGGGCCTTCCTGCTCATTTCACTGCATGTGACTTTGATTTTGCCTTTCTAAATTTTGGCCAGATGGCACCACTGCATGGAAAATCAGTTAGAAAAATGTAAAAACTACACAGTTGGTATGACAGTCCATCTGGAAGGATCAGGCAAATCCAACCCTATGATAGCAATACAGATGCCCTCACTTGCCAACTCCACCAACTCTAAAGTTGCTCTACCCTTTGTAATTGTGTACTGTTCACAAGCATGCAAAACGGGCATGTTTTGATTCAGAAAACAGCTTCCATTTTTATCCACTAAGAAAAGGGCTGTCACTGAATGTTTTATCTCCCTGTTAGACTGTAGCAACTCCAGTACCAAATTAAAGGAAACTCAAATCCTGCACAGTTAATGGTTGAAAGAAGATTCAACTAAATAAAACCATCATATGTTTAGCAATTAAAGTCACAATGTAATTGATTAAAGAGAAGGAACGAAAAACAAAAATTGTAAATCTGAGTTGCTTACCAATAGTGGTGCATAAGTTATCCTTTGCTCAAGGTAAAGATAAGTTCAATTTTTTTTAAAAAAAGACTTCGCTAACTTCTCTTCCTACACATCCAGTCCTTAATTAGCTTGAGCTTGGTCAGGCTTCTAAAGACATTACTATGCTAGAAATTTTATTTTAATGGATTAGAACTCATGCATTTCCATGTAGATTCTCCACATATATTTTAACATAGTGAAATATCTCACATAAAGCCAACCAATAGTGATTTTGTGATTTTCACCTGATCAACTTGCATCTATTGCGTATTGTTGCACTGTGCCAAAAACCTGGGCTAATGTTGCATTAATATTCTTGCTGCTTTAGTTATCTGAATAAGCTCTGCACACACAGTAAGATTTCACAATTTTAAAAATCATGATCCCTTTAGTAAAGTTTCCATTGACAATAATGCATCCGTTGATCCAGTAGGCAGTGTTTCAGCTTAGATGATCAAGTCTAAGAAAATCTTCTGGAGACATGGACGGAGAGAAGGTTCCATGACGGCTTTTTTTGTATTTTCTGCACTTTTTATTTTCTGCATTTTTCTCAAGTTTTCTTCTCTTTTTTTCTGCTTATTTTGCATTATCTTTTACTGTTGTTAAAATCATTAATAAAGTATATAAAAACCTATATTTATTTTATTCATGCCAGACTGCAAATCTATTACGATCTATCAGTAGTGAGTAACACTCTGCCCTCTGTTGTCTTTAGAAAATGAAAAGACGCTTTGTTGTGTTTGCAATTAAAAATGTTTGTATAAAAAATTCAATTACAAAGGAAAATTATTTGCAGCCATATTTACATTATTTATAGGGGGAAGGGGGGGAATTCTATGTTGCCTTAATCAAGTGCTTTGATGAGATTTGGATATTGTTGTTACAGTGGCCTGTTTGTACAAACTACACTGCATGCCATTTGCACAAAGAAATAGCAAAGACTGTGCTGTCAGAATGAGCGTGAATCTATGGCATCATTGCCACAAAACAGTTAATGCAAAGAAAAACACTGTGGGTCAGGCTCTTCTCAAAGGAATATTTATTTGGTTTTAAAGAACTTCATGCAAATAAAATGGAAGTTGGAAGAGAAACATCTGCCTTCTACAAAGTTTTGCATTCCTAACCCCTTCCTCTTTTCCTTTTGCTGCAAAACAACCACTTTTAAAGCAAGGTAACATATACACATCTGGATAACTGGCAACCTTCATGTTAAAAAGCAGTCAGTTGGTAACAGGAAAAAAAATGAAAACTTAACCAACCGAATAGAGAGCTAAAGAAATGGCAAGGGGGAAAATCAAATTATTTTAGAAAATGTGTATCTGAACCAACTCCCACAACAGAGGGATAAGTGCAAAGATTAACATCAAGAATTAATTTCAGACCATTCTGGTGGTATTTGGATCAAAACCATCTGAAAGTAGGCAGAAAGTTATTCATACTATTGAATTTAAAGGGGCAAACACTAGCTGAGGCACAGTTTGTCCTTGAGGAAAGGCGCATAAAGTCAGAGGATATGATCATATCATACCCAACTAAACACTTGGTGCACCATCAGAAGCCTCACAATCCATTCACTGCCTTGAACTCCTGAAGCAAATGAAATATTTGTTAAGTGAGTTTTGCCCCATTTTAGAACCTTTATTGGCACAGTTGCTAAGTGAATCACTCAGTTGTTAAGTTAGTAACACAATTGTTAAGTGAATCTGGGTTCCCCATTAACTTTGCTTGTCAGAAAATCACAAAATGTGAACACATGCCCCAATGCAGTGCAACTATCATAAGTATGAAGCAGTTACCAAGCACCAAATTTTTTACCATGTGGACCGTGGGTGCATTGGTCAGAAGTCTGAAAAATGGTCAGAAATCACTTTTTTTCAGGGCCAGTGTAGCTTCTGAATGGTCATTAAACAAATGGCTGTAAACCAAGAACTACCTGTAGCTTATTTCAGTTCTTCTCAATTGTCAGCCAAGTGACAGCCATTCCATCAAGCCTCTCAAACTGCATCTACCATAGAAAATAAGATGATAATAATAATAAAATAAATAGCCCCATGTAGAGTGTGTTGCAATAGTCCGGTGTGAGGTTATCAGGGTGTGAGTGACTGAGTGAAGAGCCTCCTGGTCTAGGTAGGGCCACAACTAGTGCACAAGACGGACCTGTGCAAAAGTCGTCCTAGCTACAGCTGAGAGATGTTGCTCTAACCTCCGCTGCAGGTCTAGGAGGACACCCAAGTTGCGGACCTTTTCTGAGGGAGTTATCCCCATCCCCAGTACCAAAGATGGACAGGTGGTATAGTCTTGGGGGGGGGAAACCCACAGCCACTCTGTGTTGTCAGGATTGAGCTTAAGCCTGTTGACTCCCATCTAGACCCTTACAGCTTCCCAGCATAAGCACATCACATCCACCACTTTGCTGAATTGACACGGGAGGAAAATGTACAGCTGAGTAACGTTAGTGTACTGTTGGTAACTCACTCCATGCCGTCGGATGATCTCACCCAGTGATTTCATGTAGATGTTGAAAAGGAGAGGAGAGAGGACCAAACCCTGCAGCACCCCAAAAAGGAGGGGTCTAGGGGTCAACCTCTGTCCTCCCACTAATACTGACTGCAATCGACCAGAGAGATAGGAGGAGAACCACTGTGTAACAATGCCTTCCACTCCCAATCTCTGCAGCCCTCGCAGAAGGATACCATGGTCAATGGTATCGAATGCTGCTGAGAGGTCAAGAAGCACCAGGATAGAGGAATGACCCCTATCACCAGAGATCACCCATCAGCATGACCAAAACAGTTTCAGCACTGTAACCAGGTCTGAAGCCAGATTGAAAGGGGTCCAATATTGAAGGCTGTCTGCCTACAGTCTGGAGTTCAATCCCAATGGGTTCAAGGTTAACTCAGCCTTCCATCCTTCTGAGGTCAGAAAAATGAGGACTCAGTTTGTTGGGGACAATATGCTCATATTGTATGGGGACAATATGCTCATATTGTAAAGAGAGTGCTGTATAAGCATTATAGAGCAGTATATAAGTATAAGTGCTATTGCTATTGCTATTTCTCATATTCCCTGATATCTTAAAACATTCATTTTAATAATTAGAATAACTTGACATGCATCAGCCATAAAAGAAGTAATGACCTTGTCCATTTTTTGTTATCTAGTAAATAGATTTGTACCTCATAGAAAAAGGAAAATTCCATTTGATTTCATGTTTAGTAAAAAATAAGAATCAAGCTGACTTTTAAAAAAAAGTTATTTTAAAATTTTCTTATGCTCATCATCATAGTCTCTGACAATGTTCTGCATTTGCCCATTGTGAGTTATATGAAAGGACACTTAATTTTGAATTACCAGGAAGGAATTCCTTGATCTAATCCTTTCAGCCTTACCAGGCAGGATAAGCCAATTCTACTATACTCTATTCTAAAGTTACAGTAATAGAATCATGCAGGTCCAAAAGTACAATTCTCCCACCATCTCCTTTTACAGCCTGAGGTCCTTTCTGCCCATTTTCCAGCTTCAGGCTATTCTATCTCCTATCAGACCTTTCCCTAAGCAGTATCCCTCCATCCTGTCTCCCAAGGTCTCTCCCACATGCCATTACAAAACCCATAATCAGTTTAATTATGTTTTTCCATGCCTCTAATGCATACATTATTTGCATTTACATTGATTCCTATGGGAAAAATTGCTTCTTATAAACTTTTCTACTTAACTACCTGGTCACGGAACGAATTAAGTTCGTAAGTAGAGGTACCTCTGTATTTCATTCATTCAGATCTATGATGTGTTATTTGAGTGTTCCCTTTATTTTTTTCAGCAGTGTATATTTCCTGCATATAATCCACAGAATAATGAGGGGGCGGGAAGAGGCGATTCAATGAATCTCCTTTTTCAGGGGTCCAGCCAAGACTTAGACTGTAAGTCAGAGGTTTGAGAGCCAATATGTTCTTTGTGGATTTCTTCTGTTATTCTTTTGTGTACTTACAACCCTTTGGAAAGCTGTTTTAGTTTCTGTGTCTTTTTGTTATAGACAGAGGCAACAGCACAAACCATCATGAAGGAATGAAAAATGTATAAAGTTCATAGGGGAGAGAGATGGGGGGGTGAGAATGAAAAGAAGGAGCAGATACTTGGTGGCTTGTTTGCTAAGACATACAAGGGAGCAATGTGTTTCCAATGTGACTTTCCATTTTCAAGCTTCTTTCCTACCATGTGTTTCCTGTTTTATGTATAAGAAAAATAAAAACACAAGAGTTCCCTTTCCTCTTTTCTTTTAAACATATTGGTATGTTTCTGATTTCATGCTGTGAATGAGATCTGGGTCTATTTGTGTATCTATACAATATGTATATGTATATAGGCAGATCTAGGCACATACATGCTGGCAGTCATCAGATATGGGCATTCCACCAATTGGAAGAGAAACGGCCCTATAGTGGCTACACAACTGAAAAATTGAAAGAAAACAAGCTGAAATTAACTGCAGGAATCAGAGAACAAATCCTGTAAAGTTTGGGTTTGATTTTGTTTTAAAGAAAACATACCAGGAGACAACTAGAGCAGAGAATAAAGGTAAAGATTTCCCTTGTTCATCTTTGTGTTTTAGCCCAGGGACCCAGCCTTGGCCAAAGATACTTCCATGGTAATGTGGCCAGCATGATTATATGCCACCATTACCTTCCCAATGAAATGGTATCTATTTATCTACTCACATTTGCATGTATTCAAAAGGCCTGATGGGCAAGAGCAGCGAGTAGAAGGAAACAAACGCATTGGTAAGGCTGAGGAGCAGTGAAGGGTTGTCCATCTTGGGGCAATGAATGGCTAGAACAAAACTAATATTGAGACTAGGTGCAGAGGGATGGTTTTCAAAAGCAGACATCAGCTGAGGGTGTCATGTGAAGCACAAATGCAGAAATATGTTTATTTATTTGTTTCTTTATTATATGAGAATGCAAGGTAAGAATGCAAGGTAGAGGACTCTGAATTCCTTCATCCCATATTTTCCACAGTCAGAGCTCTGGGAAGTAAGTAGAGCTGGCTAAGTCATTCACTAAGCTTCTGTAGCTCAAAGTGGCTTTGACTTTCTGCAGGTCTAGCCCAAGCCCCTAATCCCAATACAGTGGTACCTCTACCTACAAATGCCTCTACTTACGAACTTTTCTAGATAAGATCCAGATGTTCAAGATTTTTTGCCTCTTTTCAAGAACCATTTTCTACTTACAAATCCGAGCTTCCAAAACTGTAATCGGAAAAGGCTGGGAGAAGCCACTGTGGGGCCTCTTTGGGAATCTACTGGGAGGAAATAGGGCTAGAAAAGTTGGGGAGAAGCTTCCATGGGGTCTCTCTAGGAATTTCCTGGGAGGAAACAGGGCCGGAAAAGGCAGGGAGAAGCCTCTGTGGGTCCTCTATAGGAATCTCCTGGGAGGAAACAGGGCCGGAAAAGGCTGGTAGAAGCCTCTGTGTGTCCTCTCTAGGAATCTCCTGGGAGGAAATAGGGCCTCCGCCCTCCCTGTGGCTTCCCCAATTGCACACATTATTTGCTTTTATATTCATTCCTATGGGAAAAATTGCTTCTTCTTACAAACTTTTCTATTTAAAAACCTGGTCACGGAACGAATTACATTTGTAAGTAGAGGTACCACTGTATTCCAGTTCTTCTGGATCCATTCAAAATAACAATATGTTTTAAGGTAATTTCTTGTCATGTTATAAGCCATGCATCTGCCAGATTGAGTTTCCATATAAATATTCTGCTCAGTGTCAATCACTTGGCCAAGCATTTCATTTATTCTCATCCACACATTTTACTTCCACTATATAGCATTGTTACTGAATTCAACAATATTCCATAATTCAAATCAGTGTGTGAATTCTGATTCATTTCATTCTATCCTAACTTTTTCATAAATCAACAACTCGTATCTGTTGTGGTTAGCTCTGTCCCAGCTCCCTCCCCAAGGACTGTGGATGTGGGGGAGACATCCACATGCTGCAGGCCTGTTTTGCCCCCGGTGGAATCTGCTGATGAAGGCTCCTCTGACCCAGAAGACATGAGTGACAGGGAGGAGGAGAGTGTGGCAGACAGCTCAGAAGGAGATCAATTATCTAGCTCCTCCTTGGATTCAGAACAAGAGTTAATGATACAGCCACGCATGCTGAGAGCGATGCATAGGCAACAACAACTGAGAGATTATTATCAAAGAAAATGAGTCCACCTGTGGTTGGGTGGGGCTGTGGTAATTAGTGAGGCTGCTATAAATAGCAGCCTGTGGGTTTGGCCATTGTGGAGGATTATCTGATCGTTGTGTTTTGTGACTGCTTTACTGCTTTGCCTTTTTGTGTGCTGATTTTTCCCCGCTTTGAAACTAAACCAGAGCAAAGTGTGTTTCCCTTTGTGAAAGAAGAAGGACTGTGAATTGCCTCACAGCTGCAAGCTAAGTATCACAGAACTGATAAGGGACTTATACAAATTACTAGTTTGTTTGGAGACAAGTGCTCTTTGCTATACCAAAAGAGGGCTTGGTTTAAGTGAATTTTCATTATAAAGAACACTGTTTTGAATTTTCAAACGTGTGTGTGTCTGAAATTTGTACCTGTGAATTTTGGGGAGGAGTCTGCCAGAGAGCCCGACAGAACAGTATCCATGCATTCTGCAATATCCAAAAGAGCAAAAAATCTGGTCTGCATCATCTCTGCCCAAGACAAATCCCACTACACTTCCCAAATTTTGCTTATTGTCACTGCTCTTATTCTTTCAGGCATAATTCTGCCAAACAACTTCCCAGGCATACTATAAAAAATTAATTTCTGTGGAAGAGGAAGGGGAGGGGAAGGAACAACAGTCCAGCCATCAAGCATAGGTGGATCCAAGTGCTTCATAAACAAATCACATCAACACTTATCACTCTTCCATCTAGAACATCTGCATATTTTTGTTCTCACAGGATTTATGGTTCTTATAAATAATATTCTTGGACGCTAGTTAATTATGTCTTTATTTATAGTAAAACACCAAATGTAAAATGGCCAAGTGAATATAAAATAGAAGATTAAGAGAAAAACGATCAAAAAACTACTCCAACTGATTAACTCTGGACAGTAGAAAATCATCCTGCAGACAGTTCCAGTACTAATGACAGAGCTGAAGGCAATCATCATCAAACAAAACTTGGCATCTCCCTTAATAATTCCACAGGCAGATCTATAAACAAAAGTAAAGAAATTCAATCCAAAGGCTAAATTGATGAGGGCATTATTCATTCAGAAAGCCAGTGTTGATATAAAAGGCAGTGCAACAAAACAATCAACTCATCTAAACAGAGGCCCAAGCAAAGTTAGAATAGAATAGAATAGAATTTTTTATTGGCCAAGTGTGATTGGACACACAAGGAATTTGTCTTGGTGCATATGCTCTCAGCGTACATAAAATAGAATATACATTTGTCAAGAATCATGTGGTACAACACTTAATGATTGTCATAGGAGTCAAATAAGCAATGAAGAAGCAATATTAATAAAAATCTTAGGATATAAGCAACAAGTTACAGTCATACAGTCAACATGGGAGGAAATGAGTGAAAGGAATGATGAGAAAAACTAGTAGAATAGAAGTGCAGATTTAGTAGAAAGTCTGACAGTGTTGAGGGAATTATTTGTTTAGTAGAGTGATGGTGTTCGGGGGGGAAAACTGTACTTGTGTCTAGTTGTCTTGGTGTGCAGTGCTCTGTAGCGACGTTTTGAGGGTAGGAGTTGAAACAATTTGTGTCCAGGATGGGAGGGGTCAGTAAATATTTTCCCCGCCCTCTTTTTGACTTGTGCAGTATACAGGTCCTCAATGGAAGGCAGGTTGGCAGCAATTGTTTTTTCTGCAGTTCTGATTATCCTCTGAAGTCTGTGTCGATCCTGTTGAGTTGCAGCACCAAACCAGACAGTTATAGAGGTGCAGATGACAGACTCAATGATTCCTCTGTAGAACTGTATCAGCAGCTCCTTGGGCAGTTTGAGCTTCCTGAGCTGGCGCAGAAAGAACATTCTTTGTTGTGCTTTTTTGATGATGTTTTTGATGTTAGGTGACTATTTTAGGTCTTGAGATATGATAGAACCTAGAAATTTGAAGGTCTCTACTGTTATGATGAAATACAGTATTATAATATCTAGCCTCTAAAATCATAACTGATAGAACAATGATGATAAACCTTTTTTGGTTCATGTGTCAAAACAGGGGAGCATGGGAGGGGGAGCTGGCATGCGTGCCCACATCCATAATTCCATGCACATGTGACATACACCCCCCTCCGCATACCATGGCACCCCTGTTTTTCATTCTCCCCAGGCTCTAAGAGCCTGGGAAGAATGAAAATGGCCTTCGCCTTCCGAAATGGAGGCGCCCCAAAGGCAGAAAATGGTCCACTTCCGGTTGTCAACTTCCAGTTGAACCGGAAGGCCCATTTTTTGCTCTCTCTCGAGTCTTTCTAGGAGCCTGGGGGAAGCAAAAAAGGCCTTCCCCAACCCCACCCCATCCCCGGAGGTTCTCTGGAGGCCCAAAATTGAAATCTCAAACCAAATTTCAGATTGTTAAATGGACCAATTCTGGCCTCTGGGGGCCCTCCAGGATGGGGGGAGGCCATTTTTGCCCTACCCAGGCGGCTAGAAAGGGTCTGGAACTTAGGGAGAGAAAGAAACAGGCCTTCCCCACCCCCTCCAGAGGGTTTCCTGATTCCCAGTGGGCCCAGAAGGCCCATAAATCAGCTGGCTGGTAGTGTATGCACGCTTGACCTGAACTCACAAGTCCACCATACTTGTGGTAAGCATCAGGGTATAGAACATTAGGTTAAAATGCTCTGATAAAGCAGTTTAGAGAGGATGTTTATAATAAATTGGGCAAAACAATCTCTACCTCAGGGATCATCATTGCAATCAGAACCTCATTCCCAAGTTTATATGAAAATCCAAGGATTCACTCAAACCCAACATTATTCAGAATTAGGTTAAAAGGTCACATTAAACTTAAATGCAATAGACTTTCTTCAAGGAAGAAATAAACATTGACGGAAATTAATTGGACCTTAGATACTTCTGTTGAAGCTACCTTTGGGCGAAACAATAACTGGCAATTTGTCAAGTGAGCCTCTGTGGAAAGAAGCCCAAGTTTCACACAGAGAAAAGTATTTTACATAACAATACTTAAGCCTCACTCTTAAAAATATTTAGATTAAGTTGCCTCAAAAGTTCGTTATAGACTCACTTGCACTCTATCAAGCAAATACCTCAAAGCACTTCCCCTAAATAATTATACTGCAGCCAATAACGTTATTGCTCTAGTAGCTAGCAAAACGATTTATGGTATATTTATGCACCTTCTGCCGCACGAATCCCAGCGACCGGTTAGGTCACACAGAGTTGGCCTTCTCTGGGTCCCATCGACTAAACAATGTTGTCTGGCGGGACCCATGGGAAGAGCCTTCTCTGTGGTGGCTCCAACCCTCTGGAACCAGCTCCCCCCAGAGATTAGGATTGCCCCCACCCTCCTTGCCTTTCAGAAACTCCTTAAAACCCACCTCTGCCATCAGGCATGGGGGAATTGAAACATCTCCCCCTTGCCCATGTAGCTTTTGTGTATGATTCGATTGTGTGCTTGTTTTTTATATATTGCGGCTCTTTTGGATTTTTTAACTTAAAACTGTAATTTAGATTGCGAAATATTAGATTTGTTACTATGTTTTGTTTACCATTGTTGTGAGCCGCCCCGAGTCTACAGAGAGGGGCAGCATATAAATCCAATAAATCTAATCTAATCTAATCTATTGGAGGCTGTTATGGCTCAATAGATAGTACCATTTTTTTTGGTTCTTTCATTTCATCATATTCATCCAGCATCCTTTATCATGCTACCCATTATCTTACCTCCACACATTTGTGTCATACTCTGTAACATAATTCTTTTTATTCTGTTCCAATGAGCTTCCTTATTCCTCTCGTCACCCTTTTATCCTTCTGATTTTTCTCATTTTTTTTCAGTCAATTTTTATGAATGATATAATTACTTCATGGCTGTGTTAGTACACGATACTCACCTGTTTTGGGGTTGTCATGTAGTAAACTACCAATGAGACCTTTGACATACACTGAGCATGGTAAAGCCAAAGAAAAAGACACAGACTTACTTATGCTGAATAAGTACTATTTACATATATACAAAATAGAAACAATCCATAACAAGCACTAAGCAAACACAAGTACTAAGCAAGTACACTCCCCCCTCAAGGCAAAGCAAAAGTGAATGAGCAAAAAAGCATCATTGAGGGAAGGAGTACTGGCGCCCTCTTATGGCGAACCAGCCCAAAATATTTAAAGTGATAGTACAAGAGATTACAATAGGTAGTTTACAATGGCAAACCCTAACAACCATGTACCTTGTACTAACAGTAGTTTATAACTGTAAAGATGTAATATGTCTTTAAGAGCTTTGGCTGGTTCTTAGCTGTGTGTGGCTGTGTGAGGTTTGTTATCTTTTGCTACTTTGTGTTGTATATATGTAAATAATATTTTGTCAAATACTAAGTCTGTGTCTTTTACTGGCTAGATCACACAACTACACTACTGCAATAACTCTGCTGCATGTATGTCGAAGGTCTTGAACAAGGCTGCACCGAGACATACTAACAGACTGGTCACTTAACAGATTTTTAAACAGCTAACTACAACCCATCCTCAAAGTTTTTCCTGCCACATGCACACCCACATAGTGGTTGCATAATTTCCTTTCAGGTAACCACTTGCATTTACAACCAGTTGCATCACCTTGCAGTCAGATGATCGTGGTTTGTCACATTTTTTTGCTATTTTGCTTTACAAACATGTGATTCGCTTAACAACCTCAGTGACTTGTTAACCACTGTATAAAGTAATGCTTAATGACTTTTAATGACTTTTGAAGCACATTGATTCAAAATGTTGCACTAGCTTTCTTCAAACGTATCTCACACTGATTCTTCCCATTCCTTCCCATTTCATTGGAACATCGCTGACAATACGCCCCTGAATTCTTGTTTTGTTATGCAACCAAAACAACCACAATGATAGCAATTCAAAATTGTTGCCATACTTTAAACTTAAACATTCACTGCCTTGGATGTACTCCGCAACTTCATACCACAAGGATCAACATACAGTTGTCAGCATCCTACCAAGAAGTTACATTCAGGCTACATAAGAACTCAATTAAGGCTCTCTAAATAACAAAATAACAGGGACCACCTTTGGTGGGAAGGTAACAGTGTTCCGTACACTTTGGCATTTAGTCATGCCAGCCACATGACCCTGAAGACATCTTTGAACAGCACTGGCACTTCGGCTTTGAAACAGAGATGAGCACTGCCCCCTAGAGTTGGGAACGAGTAGACATACGTGCGAGTGGAACCTTAACCTTTACCTAAAATTTTCCCTTAATATACATTAAACTGGGTCTTTAATTTAAAAAGAACACCTCAGTGACAGGCCCTACTAGACACTTATCATTACTATCAAATTTCCTAAATATTCTTTTAATTTCTCTATTTCGATTTTCACCAATTGAATAATCTATACGTATAAAAGCAAAAAACCACTCATGCTGTGATCACAAAATCTTTAGAACCGTAAAACTTACAAACTTGAAATTTGGTGTTTATGTTCCCCTTGGCTTCTAGGCTTCAAAATGACCATCAGATCATTAGTATTTCTTATATTATTATTATTATTATTATTATTATTATTATTATTATTATTATTATTATTATTATTATCACGCTCTGATGCTAATTAGTTAGAAGTTCTACTCCCCCTTCCAACCTGAAAAGAACTCTGGAGACAACGGGATAGCATAGGAGAAGCTTCTGTGGGACAAGCCTGAGGGAAAGAATGGGCTATAAAGCCTGGGGGAGAGAAAAAGATAGAATAGGGAAGGATTCTGTGGAGCAAGGCTGAGGAAGGGAAGGGGAGAGGAGAGGCCGATCATAACTATTCATTAATTTTCAAGCTGTACGATTTATCAATTCTGATCACATAGTTTCATAGCAGAGCACACGTATTCAGCTAGTAGATGTTATAAGCCACTCACGTTTGGTAAGGATGGACGCTCATATCGACACAGCCAAATCTTCATACCATGTTACTAAATAGATTAATCTAGCAACAACATTCTAAATTGAAATCCAAATGATCCAAATGATAATTAAATAATGTCCAACATCACAGATATATGTATCATTTATGGAATGGTAAAATTAACCCTGATGTAGAGTTAATTACAGACAGAAATGTTTGCCTTGTGATTGAAGGAAATACTATTTCCGCAGAATTTCACATACCATGTTTCCATTTTCTGAGGGCTTTGTAAAAAGTCTATAAAATGTATTATCCAAAGGTTTGTCTTGGCACAGGGCATAATTTGGCTTAGCATCGTAATGGTGCCATTAATACTCTGTTGCATACACCATTAACATACTTGGCACCTGGGATTTCCTTTGAAGGGATTTTTTTTTAAAGAAAGTAAACATAAATCAGAATTATCGTCCACCTAGCCCCCATCAAACATCACATGATGCATTGGCTCTTGTGCTGAGCCCACCCTGAAAAGGTTCCATCTGAATGCCACTCCCGTGTAAATGGAACCCCAGGAGTCACTTTAATAGGAAGTCACTAGCCAAGCAGGAAGGTGAACGCGAGGTTAAGTTATATGGTCCTCTTCAAGAATGCTGGACCAAGGAGATTTGCTGGCAGTCTATTGCTAACATTTCAACACTTGAAGAATGAGTAGAGACTTTCTCATGTGACCCTCTGCCTCTCAATGTGTTAATAAAATAATCGTACAGGAGCATTAATTTACAGATGGCACACCTCCCAAGTTACCGCTTAAAAAGAACACTGGTTGCATTTTCCTTTCTCCTTGAGCTATGTCAGATCCCACGTTTCCTTTCCAAGTGGATTGTTTCCTTACACATCTCTGAATCACAATGTTTATATATTACCTCTTACGTCCAGGATCTAAGCCAGTCTGGTGTAGAAAGCAGGAAACCGTTCTCTCAACCCTAGGGAGGAGGCAATGGGAAGCCACTTCTGAAATGCCTTGCCAAGAAGACTGCATGGATTTGTCCAGGCAGACTCCAAGAATCAGAAATCAACCAAACAGAAAGGTGGGGGTGGGGGGGATATCCAGGACAAGCAGTGAAGGGCTACCCAAAATTTTGGCCATGGACAGTGCTGGAAGGACAGTGTTCCTGTTCCCTGTCTGGGGTTTATCATTTGTATATCTTATATCTCTTACATCTCTATTTTTATATCCTTTCTTCTATCCTTTTCTTTATATATATTACTACTTGTCTATTCTCTTCAATGTGTATTGGACAAAATAAATAAATAAATGAAATGAAATAAAATATATCATTTGCATCTGGTGGTAAACAAGTTTAAGTTTAAGTTTAATCAGATTTGTATGCCACCCCTCTCCGCAGACTCGGGGCTGCTCACAGCAATAACAATACAATGTAAAACAAATCTAATTTTAAGTTAATTTAAAATACACCACAAATTAAAACCAATCATACACACTAGCGTACCATGCATAAATTTTATAAGCCTAGGGGGAGGGAACATGTCAATTCCCTCATGCCTGACGACAGAGGTGGGTTTTAAGGAGCTTACGAAAGGCAAGGAGGGTGGGGGCAACTCTGATATATGGGGGGAGTTGGTTCCAAAGGGTCGGGGCCGCCACAGAGAAGGCTCTTCTCCTGGGTCCCGCCAAACGATATTGTTTAGTTGACGGGACCCGGAGAAGGCCAACTCTGTGGGACCTAACTGGTCGCTGGGATTCGTGTGGCAGAAGGCGGTCCCGGAGATATTCTGGTCCAGTGCCATGAAGGGCTTTATAGGTCATAACCAACACTTTGAATTGTGACCGGAAACTGATCGGCAACCAATGCAGACTGCGGAGTGTTGGTGTGACATGGGCATATTTAGGAAAGCCCATGATAGCTCTCGCAGCTGCATTCTGCACGATCTGAAGTTTCCGAACACTTTTCAAAGGTAGCCCCATGTAGAGAGCATTACAGTAGTCGAGCCTCGAGGTGATGAGGGCATGAGTGACTGTGAGCAGTGACTCCCGGTCCAAACAAGTTGTACTGTAGGTCTGAAAAGTTCTTTCATCTCATCCAGCAGAGTCTTTTTTTAATATTTTTTTTTTAAATCTGGTGATTTCTTACTAAGAACAAGGTATATTTGGAATTTTTATATAAATCCGATTTAGGACTAAACCTTTCTTTTTAAAAGATTTTGAGTTCTGTTGGGTCATTAATGATGCACACTCTTTATTATTTGCTTTGCCTCATTGTTTTTGTTTTGTGTGTGTCTGCATATCTGTCTGTCTGTGTGTATATGATTTTATTCAACAATTTTTAAAAAGGAAAATAAAAAGCAATACAATCTAATATAAGGTAAAAGGGAGGGAGGGAGGGAGGGAAATTGAAGAGAAAGCTAAAGTGCAAGAAAAGGGGCTTTGATATAGTTGATATGGGCAAATATTTTCTCTGTACAGTATTTACTTTTCCTTCTTGATTAATAGTTTAAAAGATAACATAAAAACTAAAATAATTTAATGGAGAGGAGTGGGGAGGGGAGAAGGGGAGGGGAGAGGAGAGGAGAGGTCACCTTGAGTAGTCCCAGAATGAGATAGGTGGCAAATTAATAAAAAGGGGAAGGGGGAGGAGGAGGAAGAAGATAGAAGAAGGAGGAGGAGGAGGAGGAGGAGGAGGAAGAAGGAAGAAGGAAGAAGAAGAGGGAAGGGAAGGGAAGGGAAGGAAAAACAAAACAAAAGGAAAGGAAATGAAACGAAACAAAACAAAACAAAAAACAAAAGGAACTTCTCTACAGCAAGTGCAATTATGGTTACAAAATTATCTCTTACTCTATAACTGCAGTAAATTGTCACCTTTTTTTCTGTTATTCTTTTTTTCCCTAATCATCAAAACCAAAATCACAAGTGGGATTTTTTTTCCATGCAAAAGTCGATAAACTGTTTCCATTCAGCCATAAATGTAGTTACAGTCTTTTCTCTGATCAAGAAATGTTCCACTTTTGTGCATATAATGATCTTTCTGCAAATCAAATCAATCTTGCTTGCAGTTATACACGAAAAAAAGTTCCGTGGTTTGTTTGTTTTCCTTGGTTGCCTGTCAATTAATTCACAAGAAAATACCTCTGGTTTCTGCATTGATTTCCTACCTAATTTTCTCCAACAAACAAAAGCTGATATTAGTTCCAGTTCTAAAATGAGAAGAATCAAGAGGGGGATGTTTTGACATGGGGAAAAGGAAAATAGGAAAATATTTAAACCTATCTCCTGAATCATAGTTTTATTTGGAGTCTTTCCCCATACAGATCCTTTTAATAAAGAAAGACGTGGTGAAGGTGTGCCAATTTTTTAATCATGTATTGTAAATTAATACATGAAGATGGAAAGGGAGGGAGAGAGATCTAACATGATTTTAAGGCCAGCCAAACACCCTTAACATGGGAGAGCCCTGAAGTTCAAAACCAAACAATATAAAATGCTGTACCCAAAATTTCCAGCCATCTACTGATGAGTTAACAATGAATCTACCTTCTTGTAATTTAATTATAGTATTACATCCTGGACCACACTAGCTCAGATGTAACTACTTTGGATAAAACTTGGTATAAAACCAAATAAAAAGTAAGAGTAAGCAAGCAATTTCTTTTATCTTGCTTTAGACAAGTTGTAATAGGAGAGGAGATGTTTTAACCCAGTATTAAAACCAGATTGTGAGCCATTGTCATTATAATGTTTTTCATTTACACGGTATTTCATATTTTTTTTCATTTCCCCAAACCCATTTCCTACCAAATGAAAAAACCTCTTCCAATAAATAAATCTGAACCAGCTCTTATAAGCATTAAAAGAATATTACTTAGAATTTATGAAGCAAGTTTTAGACTAATTCCCATAACTGTCCAGGCAGGCAAATAAGCCTCTGGATTTTTAATAATCTTATTATCCTGATGGATGACTACTCTGCCTTGCCTAACATGTTTACAAATTCTGGGTGCCGTAGTTGGTTTTCATGACTGTTCATAATAGTTGCGGTAGGAATGGATCTTAGGACTTGTAGAGGAATTGGGGCATAAAAAAGTTGGCAATTTGGAAGGCTTTATAACCTGCTTCGCTTTAACGCAAGTGTGTCCAACCTTGCAACTTTAAGACTTGTGGGGTTTAAGACTCGTGGATTTCAACTCCCAGAAATAGTGTTGGGCGAACCAAACCTACAAAGTTCGGGTTCGTGCTGAACTTTGCAGTGTTCGGCATGCTGAATCCGAACCTGAACCTTTTTAAAAGTTTGGGTAAGGTTCAGGTTCGCGTTCTGCATTCGGCTGAATGCCGCGACACACGGCCACCCGGGAGGAGAGTGGGGAATCCCTTCGTGGGATTTTCCACCTCCTTTTGCTTGCCGTGCTGCAAGGAATATACAATCCTTTCATTCCCCACCATCCAGTCAGAGCTGAAGGAGTTTCTTGGATGAGAAGCGAAACGACTTCAAAGAAAAACCAGAAAGTCCAGTTGCCTCTTGAAAAAGCATCTTTGGGGTAAGAAATAGCAGTTCTTCCATCTTCTTCTACCACCAAATAACAATATTTTGTCTGTAGCAAAGCAATAGTAGCATGGGTGGGCTGCTTGGGGTTCTCAGGGGTTCAGGAGAACTTCTAGCCAAGATTCTATGCAGTTTGGAGAACTCCCAAATCCCACTCCTGGCTAGGTCCACCTGCACCTCCTTTCCTAGGAATCCTGTTTTGGATGCAGTTAAGTGCAGGGCATGCATGGAGGCTCAGGGAGGGAGAACCTCTGGAGCCCAAGGAGGGCAATTCCCCGCCCCCCAGCCGTGGTGCAGGAGGCTGATTAAGCCACGCCCACCTAGGCCCAGCAACTAGGCAGAGGATCCCTTGCTAAAATTTTTGAAGCCCACTCCTGAATAGTAGTACTTGTAGTAAAGTCAGGTAGTAGGTTCACATAACTAACACATCCATTATAATTACAATTCCTTTGGGGGATTTAGCTCTGCTACAGGTTACCAATTGTAAAATGGGTTTGATCATTGAAAGTCCTGGAGTCTTCACCAAACATTACATGTAATCCTGGAATATTCAGATTATTATTATTATTATATTATTATTATTATTATTATTATTATTATTATTACTACTACTACTACTATTATTATTACTATTATTATTACTATTATTATTATTACTATTATTGTTGTTGTTGTTGTTATTATTATTATTATTATTATTATTATTATTATTATTATTATTATTATTATTATTAATTAGATTTGTATGCCAGCCCTCTCCGAAGACTCAGAGCAGCTCACAACAACAAAACAGTACAAATCCAATGATTAAAAACAATTTAAAACATTTAATATAAAAAACAGTCATACATCTCAGACAAACCATACATAAAACGGAAACGGCCCAGGGGAATCAATTTCCCCAGGCCTGACGGCAGAGGTGGGTTTTAAGGAGTTTGCAAAAGGCAAGGAGGATGGGGGCAATCCTAATCTCTTGGGGGAGTTGATTCCAGAGGCTCGGAGCTGCCACAGAGAAGGCTCTTCTCCCGGGTCCTGCCAGATGACATTGTTTCATCAACGGGAACCGGAGAAGGCCAACTCTGTGGGACCTAACCGGTCGCTGGGATTCGTGCGGCAGAAGGCGGTCCCAGAGATATTCTGGTCCGATGCCATGAAGGGCTTTATACGTCATAACCAACACTTTGAACTGTGACCGGAAACTGATCGGCAACCAATGCAGACTGCGGAGTGTTGGTGTGACATGGGCATTTATTTTTTTTATTATTATTATTATTATTATTATTATTATTATTATTATTATTATTAATTAGATTTGTATGCTGCCCCTCTCTGCAGACTCGGGGCGGCTCACAGCAGTAATAAAACAATATACAATAACAAATCTAATATTAAAAGTCTAAAAACCCATTATTTAAAAAAGCATACACATAAACATACCATACATAAAACTACATAGGCAAGGAGAGATATCTCAGTTCCCCCATGCCTGATGGCAGAGGTGGGTTTTAAGGAGTTTACGAAAGGCAAGGAGGGTGGGAGCAATCCTAATCTCTCAGAGGGTCAGGGCCGCCACAGAGAAGGCTCTTCCCCTGGGTCCCGCCAGCCAACATTGTTTAGTCGACGGGACCCGGAGAAGGCCAACTCTGTGGGACCTAACCGGCCGCTGGAATTTGTGTGGCAGAAGGCGGTCTTGAAGATATTCTGGTCCGGTGCCATGAAAGGCATACCTGGGGAAGCCCATGATTGCTCTTGCAGCTGCATTCTGCACGATATGAAGTTTCCGAACAATCTTTAAAGGTAGCCCCATGTAGAGAGTATTATAGTAGTTGATCCTCGAGGTGATAAAGGCATGAATGACTGTGAGCAGTGACTCCCGGTCCAGGTAGGGCCGCAACTGATGCACCAGGCAAACCTTGGCAAAGGCCCCCCTCGCCACAGCTGAAAGATGGTTCTCTAATATTAGCTGTGGATTGAGGAGGATGCCCAAGTGGCGGACTCTCTCTGAGGGGATCAGTAATTCCCCCCCCCCAGGGTGATAGACGGACAGATGGAATTGTCCTTGGGAGGCAAAACCCACAGCCACTCCATCTTATCAGGGTTTAGTTTGAGTCTGTTGATACCCATCCAGACCCTAACAGCCTCCAGACACTGGCACATTACTTCCACTGCTTCACTGACTGGACATGGGGTGGAGATGTACAACTGGGTATCATCAGCATACTGATGATACCTCACCCCATGCCCTTGGATGATTTCACCCAGCAGTTTCATGTAGATATTAAATAGCAGGGGGGAGAGGACTGACCCCTGAGGCACCCCACAAGGGAGAGACCTAGAGATTGACCTCTGACCCCCCACTAACACCGACTGCGACCGACCGGAGAGGTAGGAGGAGAACCACTGAAGGACAGTGCCTCCGACTCCCAACCCCTCCAGCTGGCGCAAAAGGATACCATGGTCGATGGTATTGAAAGCCGCTGATAGGTCAAGAAGCACCAGGACAGAGGATAAACCCCTGTCCCGGGCCCGCCAGAGATCATCCATCAAGATATGGCCAAGTACCAGGAAAAAAATTCACTCACCTACTTACTTACTTACTTACTTACTTACTTACTTATTTACCTACTTATTTATTTAGAAAACATAGAAACACAGAAGACTGATGGCAGAAAAAGACCTCATCATCCATCTAGTCTGCCCTTATACTATTTCCTGTATTTTTATCTTAGGATGGATATATGTTTATCCCAGGCATGTTTAAAGTCTGCTGGAAGTTTGTTCCAAGGATCTACTACTCTTTCAGTAAAATAATATTTTCTCATGTTGCTTTTCATCTTTCACCCAACTAATTTCAGATTGTGTCCCCTTGTTGTTGTGTTCACTTTCCTATTAAAAACACTTCCCTCCTGAACCTTATTTAACCCTTTAACATATTTAAATGTTTCGATCATGTCCCCCCTTTTCCTTCTATACAGACTGAGTTCATGAAGTCTTTCCTGATATGTTTTATGCTTAAGACCTTCCACCATTCTTGTAGCCTGTCTTTATTTATCAAACATTTATAGGGTAGTAGTAATTTGTAACAACATAACATAAGTAAAAAATAATGATAAAAGAGGACAATAGGACAGTAAGACAGGGATGGTAGGCACAGTGGTGCACTTATGCACGCTCTTTACAGACCTCTTTCCAACTTACACTTACCAACCTACAAAACCAAGTCTTGGAAACCAAGACTTATGAAGAGAGACTGAGGGAACTGGGCATGGATAACCTGGAGAAAAGGAGGGCCAGAGCGGACATGATAGCAGCCTACAAGTATACAAGGGGATGTCACAGAGAGGAGGGGATCACTTTATTCTTCAGGGCACCAGACGGCCGGACGAGGAACAATGGCTGGAAGCTGACCAAGGAGAGATTCAACATGGAGATAAGGAGGAACTTCCTGACGGTCAAAGCGATCAACCAATGGAACAACCTACCAGCGGACGTTGTGAACTCCAACACTCTGGACATTTTTAAGAGAAGATTGAACTGCCACTTGACTGGTGTACTATAGGGTTCCTGCTTGGGCAGGGGGTTGAACTCGATGGCCTTCATGGTCCCTTTCAACTCTAACGATAGATAGATAGATAGATAGATAGATAGATAGATAGATAGATAGATAGATAGATAGATAGATAGATAGATAGATAGATAGATAGATAGATAGATAAAAAGATAGATAGATAGATAGATAGATAGATAGATAGAAAGATAGATAGATAGATGATAGATAGATAGATAGATAGATAGATAGATAGATAGATAGATAAAAAGATAGATAGATAGATAGATAGATAGATAGATAGATAGATAGATAGATAGATGATAGATAGATAGATAGATTGATAGATGATAGATAGATAGATAGATAGATAGATAGATAGATAGATAGATAGATAGATAGATAGATAAACCAACCTAAAGAACCTTGGCTGATCTGAGGAAAGCTAAGGAGGGTTTGACTTGATTAGTACCATACTTGAATGGGAGACCACAATAGGAAGTTGGGAAAATATCCCAACAGCAAATTACCTCTGCATGGCTTCTGCATAAAAGAAAGCCTTTTGGATATGTCCATAAGTGTCAGGAATGCTTTAAATGTGGATTAACATGGTATTAGGATTGCAAAACTATTCCTAGTGAGGCCACCTAAACAAGCTGGTTTTAGTGGCCCCAAGAACGCCTGATTCTGCACAATCTCCAGCCACACTTGAATCTCAGTGTTTTTATCATTTCCTGTAAGACGATTTGGCCAAGTTGACAGCGGCGAGGTAGATTAGTGTCATTTCAAAGCTTTCAGAAAGTCTGGAGTTAATTTTCTGAACTCATAAATCACAGCACAAACGTATACCATTATTCTGTCCAAGCAGAATAGACTGTGTGAGCTGTATAGACTCAATGATGTTTCCCTTTTTCTAGCCATTATGGTGTCAGGTAACTTTTCACTGGGGGAGGGGGGATGGGAGGGAGAGGAGACTTTTAATTCATCTTTCAACTCATTGTTCTTAAAAGATTGTTTTAACATCTTGCATAAAGCTCTCCAGTCTAAAGCAATGACTCTTTAGCTGCTGTTAAGGAAGCCTTAATTTAACCTTTCTTTTGGAGAATCACACACCAATGTTGCCTTTCCTGGTTGCACCATATGGGTTAGGATGAGCTTCTACTCATGTTTCAATATTGAAACACCTTTGAGTGTCCAGTCTATTAACCACGACATCCCAAAATGAAAGCCTAGTGGGGAATTGCCTCATGCTTTGAAGCCTTATTTACGGCACAGTCATTCAATCATTTCATCCTGTGTTTTACCTATGATCCTTTTTCTGATTTCTGTTTTTTCTCCCAGAAGAATAGGAATCCAATCTTTCAGCTTTTCTGTGCATGATCCATATAGGATTAGGAAAAAGACACAAACCAAAGTGTGCAGTTTTATTATCATTTGCTAACTTATTTTTGTACTAATTATCTTTGTGACTATTTGTTGCTGTTGTTCTTTAGCTGCTAAATCATGTTTGACTCTTTGCAACCCCATGGACCATAGCACACCAGGCCCCCAGGCCCTTCACTGTCTCCTGATATTTTCCCAAACCCACACCCACTTCATCAATGACACAATCTAAACCCGTGATGGCAAACCTATGGCTCATGCTACAAGTGGCATGTGGAACCACATCTGTGGGCACGTGAGCTCAGGTCTGGCACACATGTGCACCCTGGCCAGCTGATTTTTGGGTCTACTGGGCCCAGTGGGAATCAGGAAACAGGCTCTTTTCAGGCCTCCAGAGGTGGTGGGGAAGGCCCATTTGTTGCTCTTCCCAAGCTCCACAGCCTTTTCAGCAGCCTGGGGAGGGAAAAATTGGCCTTCCTCACCCCCCAGAGGCCCTCCAGAGGCCAGAAATGGTGCATTTCTCAACTTGCACTGGGCTATTTCTGGCCTCCAGAAGACCTCGGGGGGGGGGAGGCCATTTTCACCCTTCCCAGGCTCCTAGAAAGGCTCTGAAGCCTGGAGAGAGCAAAAAAAAAAGGCCTTCCAGTTCAACCAGAAGTTTGCAAATGGACCATTTTCTGCCTGCCGAGGGCCTTCAGAGTGGTGGGGAAAGCCATTTTTGCCCTCCCCAAGCTTCTAGAAAGGCTCTGAAGCCTGGGGAGACAGAAAAACAGGCATGCCATTACGTGCCAGTAGCAGGAAGGTTCATTCATATATGCGCATGGGGCACAAGGAATTATAGATGTGGACATAAAGTGTGCGACTCCTCCATGCCCCCCCCCCCTTTTTGGCACATGAAACAAAAAAAGGTTTGCCGTCACCATACTTCCCTCTAAACTGAGCAGTGAGCAATCGCTCACTTAAAAATCATCATCAACTCAGAGTTTTCCAAACCTGCCCAGAAGCCGAGAGGGAAAGAGTGAGAGGGAAGGAGAGAGAGAGGAAGAGAGAGAAACAGATAGAAAAAGATAGGAAGGAAAAGAGAAAGAAAAAGAATGGGAGTAAGGAAGAGAGAAAGAAAATCAAAATCTAGTTTGAAACTAACTCAACTATTTAAGTGGCATTTTGATATTGATAGAGTTGCCCTATTATGAGCTCACTGTTATAGACACACAGTACAGTATTTTATTTTGAAATTCTCTGAGGCAAAACAGGGTGGGTTTTTTATTTGTTTGTTTGTTTATTTATTTATTTATTTATTATTTCTGTGCCGCCCAGTCCCGAAGGGACTGCCGCTCAGACACTACACTTTTCCGCCCACCCCAAAAAAAAATTAGAGGAAACACTGGCCATCACTGATCTAAACCATCTCATCCTCTGCAGTCCCCTCCTCCTTTTGCCTTCAGTCTTTCCAAATACCAGGGTGTTTTCCAATGATGTTCAACTATATGATACTTTACAAATATTAAAGTGACAACATTAAAATATACAGTGATATAATATTATCTTCATGATTAAAGCATTGTTATAAGTGTGTGTTGCCTCTGCCTGGAACCAAAGATTTTCATGTGAGATTTCCCTTGAGTACCATTTGTTGGGGGTCAGGGGAAAGGGAGGGTCTTGCCTTCTCTTTCTGCTCAAGATTCCCAAGGACAATTGATGGGCCACTATGTGACACAGAATGCTGGACTCGATGGGCTTTGGCCTGATTCAGCATGGCTCTTCTTATGTTCTTATGTTCTTATGTTCTTATGTGATTAATATAAAATAGAGAAGTTGCTCAACCCACTCAGGTTGTACAGTGTTTAAAATAATTGATCTGTATCTTATGCCTTGAATCAATTTCTAATTTCACACACTAGTTTGTGACAAAGGCTCCATAATATTCCAAATCAACAACAGCTACTGTGT
This sequence comes from Erythrolamprus reginae, assembly GCF_031021105.1. NCBI lineage: Eukaryota > Metazoa > Chordata > Lepidosauria > Squamata > Dipsadidae > Erythrolamprus > Erythrolamprus reginae. Next base: position 79,254,974 of record NC_091952.1, on the reverse strand, counting down.
TCCAGCTTGATAACAAAGCTTTTATCTATGAATTTATTTCTGGCCTAGTCAAGAAATTAGGTTTTCCAACCATTATTTATGAATCGTGATGCCTCCATTCTGTTCATTCCAGCACTCCAAGCAGTTTATAATTTAATAAAGAGAATTACATCGAATAAAATTGGTACAATTAAAAATTGTCAGATATTAAAATAATCAACATTAAAACTTTGGCCAAAGAGATTTTCCACCTTTCTAAATCTTGGAAATGTAGGAACCAGATGCATCTTCTTAGAGAACACATTTCATATTTCACAGTCAGAATAGCACACAGGAAAAGAGTCTTTCTCATGTACCCCAAAGTGGAGCTTCTGGAAGGAAAGCCTTTTCAGAATTGAAATCCCACCAATAATCAAAGTCTTGGGTATGCAATTGTAGGCACACACAGGTAGATGTTTCAGGACTGCTATCATATGATCTCTATGCCTTGCAGCAAACTGGCTGCCATCCTTGGAAACGATTGCAATTTTTGGATTGGGCTGATAGACTAAAGGGATATTTAGCTCAGTTTAAGTGCTGTTTCTTTAAGAGATTGCATTAGGGGGATATAGTAACAGATTGCACTCTATAGATCGGTAATGTGGTCCATGACACATTACTTTATCGGTGTGTTCTTTTTTGCCATTGAGCTATAACTAGGCTGCTGATTGCTAATTATGCCATGCTCTCCGACAGCCATTTTTTAAGTCTTAACAAAGGACCATGCAACAGCCTGCAGATGGGAGAAATGAATCTCTTTTCAACTATGTATAACAGGACAGATTATGGACATAAACTCTGAGGAATTTCATAATCTGTAAGATTTACCCGTTTGCATGGAGTTTGCGTGAGAAAACATTCCTAAACCTGGACCAGAACATGGATCCTTTTCAAAACTAGACCCACTGTAGTTTACCCTATTGACCTTATTAGGTACAATAGGGTACCAGTTATTATAAATTGTTAGATGAGCAGTAACCAAGGGATGGATAACTATCTAATATGACACACCAGCCATATTTATGCGAATACCTTCCTTTCTACTATTCCATCTTCAAATCCAGTGACAGCTGATGGGGTTATGGAACTCTCCCAACTAGATATTTGGATCCCAAGAAAGACAAATCTAATTCAAAACAAATATCTAATGTTCCAAGACTATATACACAGGAAAGTCTTTAATTGTATCTTCACAACAATAGTGCTTTGAATTTGATTGGACTGAGAAAATAAGAGTAGTAGAGTTTATTTATTATTTATTTATTTATTTATTTATTTATTTATTTGTTTGTTTGTTTGTTTGTTTGTTTGTTTGTTTGTTTGTTTATTTATTTATTTATTTATTTATTTATTCATTTATTCATTTATTTATTTATTTATTTATTTATTTATTTATTTATTTATTTATTTATTTATTTATTTATTTATTTATTTATTTATTTATTTATTTATTTATTTATTTATTTATTTATTTATTTATTTATTTATTTATTTATTTATTTATTGGATTTGTATGCCACCCCTCTCCGCAGACTCGGGGCAGCTAACAACAATGATAAAAAACAACATGTAACAATCCAATTTAATAAAACAACTAAAAACCCTTATTATAAAAACCAAACATACACACAAACATACCATACATAACTTGTAATGGCCTAGGGGAAAGAATATCCTAACTCCCCCATGCCTGGCGACAAAGGTGGGTCTTGAGTAATTTGCAAAAGACAAGGAGGGTGGGGGCCGTTCTAATCTCTGGGGGGAGTTGATTCCAGAGGGCCGGGGCCACCACAGAGAAGGCTCTTCCCCTGGGGCCCGCCAAACGACATTGTTTGGTCGATGGGACCCGGAGAAGGCCAACTCTGTGGGACCTTATCGGCCGCTGGGATTCGTGCGGTAGAAGGCGGCCCAATGCCATGTAGGGCTTTAAAGGTCATTACCAACACTTTGAATTGTGACCGGAAACTGATCGGCAGCCAGTGCAGGCCACGGAGTGTTGCAGAAATGTGGCCGAATATAGGAAGCCCCTCGATGGCTCTCGTGGCCGCATTCTGCACGATCTGAAGTTTCCGAACACTTTTCAAAGGTAGCCCCATGTAGAGAACGTTGCAGTAATCGAACCTCGAGGTGAGTTCTGAGCTATATATTTACATGAGACTTCCATTGGATCTTTCATGCCCAACTCCTTTATTACATTCAGTTAGATCTTCCATCTCAAATTCCTTGTGTCATTTTCAATCATTGCTGTTCAACTGCTGCCCCACCATAGAACCACACATGTTTCTCTCTGGGTGTGAATGAGTGTAAGTGTTACTATCTAACATACAGCCCATGAAATTAAGCTTGTACTTTCAAAACTTGGTTTCTTCAGGGAAACATTTGGAGATTGGAGCAAAGAGCAGTTTTATAAGCTGTTTTTATTTCTGCAAGTTAAGGAAAAGGTTCTGAGTTACAGTTGTTATGTTCTGTTTATTGTTATTTTGTAACTTTGTTTTTGAAATGTTTGGTGGCTGTACTCTCCTTATTCTGGAAGGGACAGTCTGTTTTGCAAACTATTTTTTTAAATTATTAAATGTAGACTTTCCACTTTTGGACAGGGAGATGTGTGAATTGCTCTTTCACATGTTACATGAAAAATGTTCAAAGAGAAAGCACATTCCTTCCTGCATCTCCTCTTAGTTCTTCATTGCAACATGCAAAGCTGTTCTCAGTTAACTCAGTGTTTGCTTCTTAATAACGCAAGCAGAGAACGTTCCTTCAGATGTGAATCTACTTAATTATTTCTGTCTGTGAACTGTGTGCGGAGCTGGCTTTGTTTTGCCTGCTTTTTGCCAGTTTCAGAGACATGCATTGCACATATTATTGCATAGATTCCATGCTTCACTTGAATGGCAGTCACTGAACGTTGACTTTGGGAATCCAAACAGTACAAAAATCTGATCTTGAATTCCAGTTCAGTCTTTTCATGTTCCTCCAGCAGTAAAATCAGAAACCAACATCCTGAAACAGCTCTTAGGATTCATCATCCCATGCAAATTCGCCTTTTGCTCTCCATGCCCTGGAGCATCTGATGTAGCAGCCCTGAGAGGCATTATGAAGATTGTGGATCACCGGTTAAATTTACAGTGTCCGGAATAAATGCTGTGGCAAACACTTCAAGGTAAAAATTTTAAGTGACATATAAGTAGTCCATGGACAACAGACAACTTTTGCCAGACCCATCCTCAAATACAGCTCATCTGTTTGGAACTCATATCGCATCTCAGACATTAACACCCTTGAAAATGTCCAAAGATACTTCACCAGAAGATCCCTTCACTCCTCCACTCCTATGAGACTAGACTTTCAATCCTGGGCCTAGAAAGTTTAGAATTAAGACGCCTTAAACAAGATCTAAGTATTGCCCACAAGATCATATGCTGCAACGTCCTGCCTGTCAGTGACTACTTCAGCTTCAACTACAACAACACAAGAGCACACAACAGAATTAAACTTAATATTAACCGCTCCAAACATGACTGTAAAAATATATGACTTCAGTAACCGAGTTGTCGAAGCGTGGAACTCATTACCGGACTCCATAGTGTCATCCCCAAACCCCCAACACTTTACCCTTAGATTATCCACGGTTGACCTATCCAGATTCCTAAGAGGCCAGTAAGGGACGAGTACAAGTGCACTAGAGTGCCTTTCGTCCCCTGTCCTATTGCTCTTCTATATCTCCTATATCTTTCTTCTATTCCTATATCTCTTCTTCTATTCTTTCATTGATATGTTCTATTTCTATATCTTCCTTTCTATTCTTTCTTAAATATATTTTACTATGAGTACCTCCTCTATAACCTTCATCATGTATTTTACTATGTGTATATAGATATATACCCACTAAAACCCTCATTGTGTATTGGACAAAAAAATAAAATAAAAATTAGAACATTTCTAATGACAGCCTAATTCCATGGAATATTGCCTTCCTTTCTTTCATTCAGATTAGCAAGGCAAATTCAAGGTACTGTGTGTCTAAAACTGGGGACAATATATTGCCTTTTCCCTCATTTCATACTGAAAACTATAGCCAGCTTTGCAGCTGACTCTTGATACTGGCAAGCTCTATCTTGTCTAAAAATAGCCACCGAGCTTGGATGCAGAAGATGGGTCACTTGGCATTCAGCAACTGACCTCTCATAGGTTCTGCTACCTAAGGGAGCCTCCTCTTACTGTGCAACAGCAGGGTTGACCCCAGAAGCTAGAAATCAGAAACTTTGCTGGAATTCCTTTAAGAACTGTGATACTGACAGGGGTTAATACTGAAGGGTTAGTATACGAAGCCTCAGTAGAAATCTGTCAAATCAATGAGCCTGAATGGCTTAATATTTTGAAACCCCATGACAGTCGCCGATAAATCCTGGAGCACTGCTGTATATCAGTCATTGGTTTGGTCTCTGTGGTAACAGCACAATGCTAATGTTAAATAACATACTTTTGTGACCTCGTGACCTTTCGTTTTATTTCACTTAGGAATTGCTTGATTCGGAAAACGGTTGTCACATTCAGCTCCCTTTCATAAGGATATGAAAATATTTCCAGAAGTCTCCCAGGCATTATCAAGTACAATGAGCAACTGACACATGAATACCATGTTTCTTGTATTTTGTAAAGTTATTAAACCATTACTTGGAAGGCCCTCGTGTTTTATCTAAATACACTTGTTGTAGAACAGAAGGATGTTTAAAGATGTCTCCGAGGGTTCCCGGGCCCTCTGGAATCAGCTCCCCCCAGAGATTTGCACTGCCCCCATCCTCCTCGCCTTCCTTAAGAGTCTTAAGACTCATTTATGTCGCCAGGCCTGGGGCGGTTAGGTCTTGGTCCCCTGTCCGATGAATGTTTTGTATGATTGCTGTTTGAATGGATACGATAGATTTTTAACGTTATTGGGGATTTTAGATTAGTTACTTACTTTAAATTAATTGGATTAAGACGCTGTATTTTATTGTTCCTTTTATATGTTGTAAGCCACCCCGATTTTTTTATAGATCCAATTAATAAAATAAAAGAAGGAAGGAAGGAAGGAAATAAATACAGTGATACCACATCTTACAAACCCCTCATCATACAAACTTTTCGAGATACAAACCCGGGGTTTAAGATTTTTTTGCCTCTTCTTCCAAACTATTTTCACCTTACAAACCCAAGCCGCCACCACTGGGATGCCCCACCTCTGGACTTCTGTTGCCAGCAAAGCCCCCGTTTTTGGTCTGCTGGGATTCCCCTGTAGCATCACAAAAACATGGAAGTCCAGAGGTGGGGTTTTGAGGACATCCATGATTTTGTGATGCTGCAATTTCGCTGAGGCTCCCCTTGCTGGGAAACCCCACCTCCGGACTTCCGTTGCCAGTGAAGCACCTGTTTTTGCGCTGCTGGGATTCCCCTGCAGCATCACAAAAACACAAAAGTCCAGAGGTGGGATTTCCCATGGAGGGGAGCCTCAGGGGAATCCCAGCAGCGCAAAAACGGGCGCTTCGGCTGGCAAAAAGGGTGAGTTTTGGGCTTGCACGCATTAATCGCTTTTTCATTGATTCCTATGGGAAACATTGTTTTGTCTTACAAACTTTTCACCTTACAAACCTTGTCCCGGAACCAATTAAGTTTGTAAGATGAGATATCACTGTACATACATACATACATACATACATACATACATACATACATACATACATAATATGAACTTTGAATGTAACTAACCTATTAAATGGGATGTAATGCTCTTGTTTCATTATTTTAGTTATTTATTGATCAAATAATATATCTCATTGAAGACGACTCTGGGGACTGCAGAACAATTGGATGAAACCACATTTTAAAAACACAAATATAAAAAGATGTAAAAATCACATTCACAGTAAGTATTATATTGTTCATTTTCCAGTGATGGAATGAGAACAAAAAACATGCCATCCTCCATTACGTTTCCTGTCGGCATGATGTTACACCTGAATTCACTTCCCAATTCTCTTTAATAATTCAGCTCTTTGGGAAATCTCTGTATGTTTCCTTTCCCCCCTTTTAACAGATCATTTTCCTCTCTTAAAAAGAAATTGTTTGTCCTTAGATAATAATGGAAAAATATGGTATCGTACAAGCCTTGTTATCAGCAGCCGCTATTTTCCCCATTGAGTCTCATTTTGATGGATGGGACCCTCGGTGTCCTCAGCGGGAGGGCTGCATTCAAAAGAGAAACAAAGTGTTCTCGGAGTGAATGGAAGTTGTCACTGAACTTCATACTGAGTTATAATCGGCTGCTCTTGTTCCCTCTGTTATGTTTCTACGATGTTTATCAGAGTGTAATACTTTGCCCAGGTTTCTGCCAAGGGAAAATGCATCATTTCCCCATCAGAGGTTTGGAATGGTGAGCTTTGAATCAAGTCAAGATAACCGTGTCATAAGTTGTGCAAACCAAGATAAAGGCAAAGGATTCTTCTAGCACTGTACCGAGCAGGAAAATAAACACATTTTGCTCACAAACAGGAGATTAGTACAGCCATATTTTGAGAAAAGTTTTCATTTCCTTCAGCCAGGTGGAGGATTATGTGACCTTTATGCACATCTTGACCAATAATGTAAGCAGGACATATTAAAAAGGGGGAACTTTGGTATGAATATAAACGTAATTCTCAGCGTCTCCTCAGGTCCATCAGCTTTAAAGAATTCCATTGTGTGTGTTTATGAATTATGTTACATATACATGTTTGTGTGAAGCAGTGCGAATGATGAAAAAAAGAATGGTGAGAGTCTCTTCTGTGGAATTGCTCCCAAACAATTCAAATATCAAAATTCCAATGGCAATTTCAATAAATTTCTGGGTTTTTATTCATTTGCTTATTTTATCAAATGTACAGCATGCCTTCCAAAACTGCCATGTGTTAAAAATATGCATGTTTCTTTGAAAATGGATTAATAAAAAGTATTTGGTGACTTTAGAGAAAAAAAATAGCTTGAATGGACTTCAGTGTCCATAACTCAACATTGGCTTATTTCCCCATGTTTTTAATATAAAAACTTAAAATGAACCTTAATGGATTAGACTAAAAGTCTACCAAATCCAACTTTCTATTTTCACAATGCCCAAGCCAACACCTATGGGAAGCTCAGAAATAGGATCAGGATGCAACTGAATTTTGTCTCATCTGATACATTAACAATTTTAATAATAATCACACAAGTTCGCCTGGTGTCCCTATTTGGACAGGGAGTCATTGCTCACAGTCGCTCATGCCCTCATCACCTTGAGGTTCGACTACTGCAATGCTCTCTACATGGGGCTACCTCTGAAAAGTGTTCAGAAACTTCAGATCGTGCAGAATGCGACCGCAAGAGCTATTGTGGGCTTACCTAGGTTCGCCCATGTTTCTCCAACACTCCATGGCCTGCACTGGCTGCCGATCAGTTTCTGGTCACAATTCAAAGTGTTGGTAATGACCTATAAAGCCCTACATGGCATTGGACCAGAATACCTCCGAGACCGTCTTGTGCCGCATGAATCCCAGCGGCCGATAAGGTCCCACAAAGTTGGCCTTCTCCGGCTCCCGTCAACTAAACAATGTCATCTGGTGGGCCCCAGGGGAAGAGCCTTCTCTGTGGCGGCCCCAGCCATCTGGAATCAACTCCCCCCAGAGATCAGAACTGCCCCCACCCTCCTTGTCTTTCATAAATTGCTTAAGACTCACCTATACCGCCAGGCATGGGGGAATTGAGACATTTCCCCAGGCTTATATAGCTTTATGTATGGTATGCTTGTGTTGTATGTTTTTATATAATGGGTTTTTAGATATTTTTTCTTTTAAATATTAGATTTGTTTATTGTACACTATTATTGTTGTGAGCCGCCCCGAGTCTGCGGAGAGGGGCGGCATACAAATCTAATAAATTATTATTAATTATTATTATAATAGAATTCTTTATTTTCCAAGTGTGACTGGACACACAAGGAATTTGTCTTGGTGCATATGCTCTCAGTGTACATAAAAGAAAAGATACATTTGTCAAGAATCATGAGGTACAACACTTAATGATTATAGGGGGGAAATAAGCAATGAGGAAACAATCAATATTAATTAAAATCTACAAGCAACAAGTTACAGTCATTAGTGGAAGGAAATAGGTGATAGGAATGAGGAAAAACTAGTAGTAATAGTAGTGCAGACTTAGTAAATAGTTTGACAGTGTTGAGGGAATTATTTGTTTAGCAGAGTGATGGTGTGTGGGGAAAAACAGAATGAATGTGAAGATGATAAAATTGGCAGAGGAGGTAAAATTGATAGTTTTGGTTAAATAAAATACTTCAATTAATTTTGTATCTTCTTGAAAACCAGATTGTTTTTTTTAAAAAAGGAATAGAAATCAGATTTAATATAAATGGATTGTAAAAGAGAAAGAAGTCTTCTCAATTCTGTTTGAAAAGATGTCAAACCAAAAGTCAAAAGACTTAAAGAGCGCACATAAATAAATAAAAAGAACAAACTTCTAATATAGTACTTCGACTAAATTTGGTTACTGGTTCTTCCTAAATCATCTTGTTGTTTTGAGGTTATCTATGGAATGCTCCATCCAGACATTAAATCAGCATTTGTGCAGTGTTTGAGATCAACTTCTTAAATTGTTGTGTTTCATATATTACTTTAGGCATAATAAAGTCAATTGTCAAACTAGGACAGCAGATATCTTTATGTTGTCTGTTTATCCATTTATGATGCCAGGTTGTTAAACTGTCCAAATTTTGGTTTACAATTTACCAAAATTTACCACTGCTCAGCTTCAGCACAACTACTGCTAGAAAGCTAGCTACTATTCTGATCTTTCCACAAGATCAACAGTTTATGAATCTTATTATTTTTTTTACAATTCAGAGTTATGGCACTGAGTTGGGTGATCAAAACCCAAGTTCATAAGAATAAAATTAGTACAACTTGCTGTGCTACATCTCTTTAACTATGGGATTCAGACCAAATACGCTTCAGCTACAACAGGAACCATAAAACTAACAAAGGGCATTGCTGATCCTTTACAAGTTCTGCTGAACACAGAGGAAAATATACAGAAATGCATATTACAAAATATTATTTTAGAAAGCATATCCTGTTTGTGTTTCTAGGCAGATAAATGAAAAAGACCAAAAATTATGTTTAAATGGAAGAATGGCAGTTCTTTCAATCGTGAATGTTTAAGAAATGGTCCCATCATTACCACAAACGTGCTATGAAGAATACTATAAAAAACTGCCTTATTTTTTAAAAAAATGTTGATTGTATAGTATGCCAGTTGAGAAAGAGAGGGGGGTGTTTTACTACAATTCTTTTAATTACTACAATGCTTTAAAAATTGGACAGCCTGTTGAATCAAAGTGGAAGAACAACTGGTCTATAGCAGTGTTTCCCAACCTTTTTTGAGCACATTACAGTGGAACCTCAACATACGAGCAGCTCTACTTACAAGCTACTTGAGATAAGAGCTGGGAGGGGAGCGACATTTTTGTTCGCCTCCCGAGCTCACATTCGGGATACGAGCGCCAAGGAGCTGTCTCCTGAAGCCGAACGCTAACTTCCGCGTTCGGCTTCAGGAGACAGCTCCTTGGCGCTCGTATCCCGCGTGTTTTAAAAGGTTGCAGCCGGCCTGGGGGGCTCGGGGGGGTGCTGGCAAGCCCCCCAGGCCGGCTGCAACCTTTTAAAACACGCGCGCCGCTTCGCAGCTGTCTCCTGAAGCCGAACGCTAACTTCCGCGTTCGGCTTCAGGAGACAGCTGCGAAGCGACGCGCGTGTTTTAAAACATGGCAGCCAGCCTGGGGGGCTCGGGGGGAAGCCCCCGAACCCCCCAGGCCAGCTGCCACGTTTTAAAACACGCGCGCCGCTTCGCAGCTGTCTCCTGAAGCCGAACGCGGAAGTTAGCGTTCGGCTTCAGGAGACAGCTGCGAAGCGGCGCGCGTGTTTTAAAACGTGGCAGCCGGCCTGGGGGGCTCGGGGGGAAGCCCCTGAACCCCCCAGGCTGGCTGCCACGTTTTAAAACACCCGCGCCGCTTCGCAGCTGTCTCCTGAAGCCGAACGCTAACTTCCGCGTTCGGCGGCAGCGGTTTTTTTTGTTGTTGCACGGATTAATTGACTTTACATTGTTTCCTATGGGAAACAATGTTTCGTCATACGAGCGTTCCAACTTACGAGCCTCCTTCCGGAACCAATTAGTCTCGTAAGTCGGGGTTCTACTGTATTCACATTTACAAAATCCTGGGGAACATTGAGCAAGTGCCAGCCATGCAATGCCAGCATGTACAGCGTACAGAAACATGTCCAGCCGCCGCCATCGGTGCCTCTGTCCTGGAGTTCTGGCTCACAGCCGACCACCCTGCTGCCACCCAGCGGCTACTGCCCAGTGCCGCTGATGCCACCGCCCTCCCACCAGCCCCAAAGCTCACCTGCTGCCGCCGCCAGGGAAGCTCCAGCCAGGCGGGGCGCTGCAGCTGCCGGAAAACTTGGAAGGCGCAAAGAAGGAAGCTCAGCTTCCAGTCTCACAAATTTTTGCTCTTCGCACTCTCAGCAAAAAGTTGCGAGACCAGAAGCTGAGCTTCCTTTTTCGCGGCACACCTGACCATGTCTCGCGGCACACTGGTTGGGAAACACTGGTCTATAGTATACTATTCAGATCATACCACCTACATTTCAAAAGCATAATATTAAAATGTTGCTATTGATAGTCATCTAATTATTATCTACTTATGCTGACACAACCAACTTACTTTGTATTTTACAGTAACAGCAATCAATCATTCGATCAGTCAAATTTACTTTCACAAAGAATATGTACTTCCGTCAAACATTAGAAATGGTAGACAAGGATGTGAGCATGATCTGGCTGCAACATCAGTCACCCAGTGAAGGGCTACAAAAAATTTTACTACCACACTGTGGACGTGGGCTTGTTTTGTGGGTGTGGCTTGCCAGCCATGTGACCAGCTGGGAGTGGCTTGATTATCATGTGATCAGGGGGTGGCTTAAAGGTCATGTGGCTAACTTGATGTCACTCATGTCAAGGGTTTGGGTTAGGGTGCCTGGCCTCTCCTCACCTCAAAGAGATACAAATAAATACATGCCAGTTGCCAGGTGTCCGACTTTTGGTCATGTGATCATGAGGACATTGCAATGGGTCATAAGCGAGGGTGAAATGCTCCTGGTTTGCTCATGCCTGTGGGTGGTTGGAGAACTAGTTGCGAAGGGAGCATGAGGCTCTGCCAGTGAAGGGCTACAAAAATTTTTACTACCACACTGTGGGCATTGCTTCTTTTGAGGGTTTGGCTTGCTGGCCATGTGACCAGGTGGGAGTGGCTTGACAATCATTTGACTGGGGGTGGCTTAAAGGTCATGTGACTGGCTTAAAGGTGGCCACCCTGACGTCATTCATGTCAGGGTTTGGGTTAGGGTGCCTGACCTCTCCTCGCCTCAAAGAGATACAATTTCTATATCTATTTACTATTACTGAACATCCAAAATACACTATTTAATTCTATGTATGTATGCCATATGTGTACATACATATTACACACAGGTACACAAAATATACATTATCTACTATATAAACTATATGTGTATTTGCACATACACACACACATGCACAACTCTTCTAAAATTATACACATTCAACCTCATTTACTATGATGGGAAAAACATACTCAGAACCCAGAAGGGGGAAAAAGAAAACAAAATCAAAATTTTCTGCATACCTGACTGTACCCGTAGGAGCCCATCACTGCTGTCAACCCATTGAACTCCAGGGTTGATTTGGCTGATCTGGCTGGCTAGATGGGTATTACGTTCCTCCCTCACCATTCCATGTGCATCCCTCCTAAAGCTGCGCACTCCTTCCCAGGTAGAAGGATTGTACCGATCTTTGGTCAAGGGTATACAATAGCTGCGCACCACTGCTAGAACCTCCAAACAAGCTCAAGAAATAGTATACGAAGTAAGGTATTGGAAAAAGCATAATAAGCAAGGCTTTTTCATATGTGTCTAGGTTATGTCAAAAGTTACAAAATAAAACTTCAAACCTTCACTTTTTATTTATTTATTTATTTTATTTATTTATTTTGTCCAATACACAATACATATGGAAGAGAATAGACATGAAGTAATATATATAAAGATAATATGTAAAAATAGAGGAGAAGATATATGAAAGGAAGAAAATATATATGATATATGAGATAAAGGAAAGACAATTGGACATGGGACGAAAGACACACTAGTGCACTTATGTACACTCCTTACTGACCTCTTAGGAACCTGGAGAGGTCAATCGTGGATAGTCTAAGGGAGAAATATTGGGGGTTAGGGGTTGACACTACAGAATCCGGTAATGAGTTCCATGCTTTGACAACTCGGTTGCTAAAGTCATATTTTTTACAGTCAAGCTTGGAATGATTAATATTAAGTTTGAATTTGTTGCGTGCTCTTGTGTTGTTGTGGTTGAAGCTGAAATAGTCATTGACAGGCAGGACGTTGCAGCATATGATTTTGTGGGCAATACTCAGACCGTGTTTTAGGCGTCGTAGTCCTAAGCTTTCTAGACCTAGGACTTTTCTCACTAAACAGTTGCATAAGTAGATTCATCCTGCAGCAACCCCTGTTATTATTTCAGTGTATTTTTATTTTTCTGATTGTACCCAAAGAAAGGGAAAGGATAGCATTAGGCTTTGTTTCATTCATGTTGTACTGTATATGTGTTTGCACAAGCTCACATAAGCTGGAAAAAAAATTGTTTTCAAGCAATGTCCTTGAATGACTTAAACATTACAAATGGAAAATATCCATTTAAGGATAATCAGTCTCCGGTGTTTAACCTTTCTAATCCTTTGCAGTTCAACTTTCTATTACACAGAGATGTTTCAGTTAAGAAACACCATAATTAATATGATTGTCATTTCAGACACAAATGCACATTGTCTGCACTATTTCAATTCTGAGTCAGAATGTCACAGATAAAAAAGTTTAAGTATAGGCTAAAGGGTTGTAATTTGGAAACCATTCCCACGATTAGCAACCTGGATGCTTCCAAGGTTCAGGCAACAGCTAACTATAATATGTACACATTGCTAATTTGCAGAGCTAGAAATCTAATTCTTTCAAAAATTATATAACAGGCTGTGACCGTTCACAAAAAGAGAACGGTCTACAAAGCCAAGATATTTTATGCATTGAAAGTCACATCAGTATAGGAGGATATTGGGCTTCAAATAGTTGAAATATATGCAAAGCTAAGATGTATAAAAAGGAATGGGTTCTGAATTTGTAAAGGTAACTATTTGCACTTTCCAGGAGATCACTTTCTTCGATGACATGTGAAAACTGGAACATAATGGGAAGGACATAAAGTCATTTCGACTTGGCTAGCAGAAGATGGATTCATTAGAAGGTTTGGCTTTAGACTGGGCATATCAGGGAAGGTAGTTTTTGGATTTATAGCCAGGAAAACCATTATTAAACTACAGTGATACTTCATCTTACGAACTTAATTGGTTCCAGGACGAGGTTTGTAAGGTGAAAAGTTTGTAAGATGAAACAATGTTTCCCATACGAATCAATGGAAAAGCGATTAATGCATGCAAGCCCAAAACTCACCCCTTTTTCCAGCCAAAGTGCCTGTTTTTGCACTGCTGGGATTCCCCTGAGGCTCCCCTCCATGGGAAGCCCCACCTCCAGACTTCCATGTTTTTGTGATGCTGCGATTTCGCTGAGGTTCTCCTCGCTGGGAAACCCCACCTCCGGACTTCTGTTGCCAGAAAAGCGCCCGTTTTTGCACTGCTGAGATTCCCCTGCAGCATTGCAAAAACACGGAAGTCCGGAGGTGGTGTTTCCCATGGAGGTGAGCCTCAGGGGAATCCCAGCAGCGCAAAAATGGGCGCTTCACTGGCAACAGAACTCCAGAGGCGGGGCATCCCAGTGGCGGTGGCTTGGGTTTGTAAGGTGAAAATAGTTTGGAAGAAGAGGCAAAAAATCTTATCCCTGGGTTTGTATCTTGAAAAGTTTGTATGACGAGGGGTTTGTAAGACAAGATATCACTGTATGTATGTGGATGATGATCAGTACCCATTTGTACTTTCCTATCTTCCTTTCTTCCTACACCTTATTATTGCACTGAGCTTGTGAAAACATCAGAATTAATATTTGGATTTTGCTTAAGTGTTATATGTTGTTTTCTATTTCTTTCTGCACAATGTATTTTGTAACCCAGACATAAGTAGAGCAAATAAAAAGAAGATACTGACCTAGGTCACTGAACTATTGAGAGTCAAAGATGGGGGAAATGGGAAGTAACAAGGAAGTACAAGAATGGATTTAATGGTGGAATGGAGAAATTAAGGAAAATGAAGACATAGAACTATATCTCTGCACTTACACGAGTTCATATAACATAGAACTTTTTCATGTCTGAGTACAGGATAGACAAGAATTATTTAATAATTTGGCATCTTATGTATTATTTATATCACAGTCACAGCATCACGGTACATCAATAGAAGAAAAGGTATTTTGACATTATAGTGGGAGTTTCACACAGAGCACAGTTACTTACTAAAAACAGGTGTTGTACTTATCTGTTCTTATGCATAAACAACTAATTTCAACATATCCCTCTAATGTTGTGTTGCTGCTGCTGAAATTATCATCTTAAAAACAGGTAGCCCATTTCATCATATTTTACACATTGAAAAATTTAAAATTTATCATTACAAATCTCTTTAGCATACTGGTTTTTTTTTAAAAAAAATTAAAAATAGTTCAATTAAGAGTCAGAATTAATGTCGGGCCGAAGCCATTGTTTTGACGCTGACAGGTAGAATAGACATATTTAAGTCAAAGGATCTTAAACCTGCCATGGCTCCCAAGCAGAGCTGGGTTCCTACCAGTGCGATCCAGTGCACTGTCCCAGTAGTGGCCCATCGATGCCACAATTTTGGCGTGATGGCTCGGGTGCTGTCTTTGACGGTCTGTGCACACCGCCATCTTTTTTTCCCTAATTATTGATGATTTTTCGGCTTTCTGAGCATGCACAGAAGTAATATTGTCCCTTTGTGCATGCACAGAAGCAAAATCATGCTAGGGGACATGTGCGAGCAGGCAAAAAACACACACACACACATATTGCACCGGTAGGAAAAGGTAAAAGGAACCTGCCCCTGCTCACAAAGTCAATTAATTACTATGGATCTTTTAAAAGTTTTACTAAATTTGGATCTGAAGATTGTGGTCTTTTAACATGAAAATGTCAATGGCTTCTTTTTTATTTTTCTTCTGTTAAAAGAAATAAAAACCTTCCAAACTTGGCTCTTCAACCTCTGTCTAATTGGAACAATGTCAGCTGATGAGACACGTCGAAATGTATCCTCTCAAACTAATATAGATTTTGCACAGATGTTTGAACTTGGAATTTCAGACAGAGGGAAGCATGCACCCTTCTCTGCACATCCAGGATGAGTCACGTTTAAAAACATGTAAAAGCAACTTTAATATTTCACACTTTAATTCTATCTATTTAAAAAGTTAACTCAAGCTAGAACACTTCTGGCTAAACAGCGGTTATTAGAAACTAACCCTGTAATGTGAGAAGCCATTATTCTTGCCAAGGCTGTAAAATCAAGTGTTTTAAATAAGCATGATTAAAGAAACATGAATTTCCCTATGGAGGAACTAAAACCAGCTTTTTCCTTTTAAAGACTGTTTTCTATACTGAGCTTCTGGTCAGTAGATAATGAGGATCAGAAGCGTAAACTCTAGTTGGTGACCTTTATAAGTATACATACTATCACTTGGCTATAAGACAAGCTGCCAGACGTTCCCACATATCTAAAAACCATAACATCAGGCAAGGTCCTGGGTACACAATTGGCAAATGTTCCACAAGTGTCATTATTACAAATGTACTGAAAGATGATGCCTTTATGTAGTCACAGCAACCTCTGCTGGCCATAAACTCACAAATGACAAAACACAGAGCTTTTCAGAACTTCACACTTAATGCTGCAAGTTTATAACATCTATAGGTTACAGTGTCTCCAGCTCTAGCTAGAGTCTCAACATGAATATTAACAATGATATTAGTGAGAGGAGGAGGAGGAACTAAATTAGCTATCTGCAATGTGCTCATTTTCACTAGCCAGCAATAATTGGACATTTATTTTTATTTATTTTATTTATTTATTTTGTCCAATACACAATGAGGGTTTTAGTGGGTATATCTATATACACATAGTAAAATACATGATGAAGGTTATAGAGGAGATACTCATAGTAAAATATATCTAAGAAATAATAGAAAAGAAGATATAGTAATAGAACATATCAATGAAAGAATAGAAGAAGAGATTTAGGAATAGAAGAAAGGTATAGGAGAGCAATAGGACAGGGGACGGAAGGCACTCTAGTGCACTTGTACTCGCCCCTTACTGACCTCTTAGGAATCTGGATAGGTCAACCGTAGATAATCTAAGGGTAAAGTGTTGGGGGTTTGGGGATGACACTATGGAGTCCGGTAATGAGTTCCACGCTTCGACAACTCGGTTACTGAAGTCATATTTTTTACAGTCAAGTTTGGAGCGGTTAATATTAAGTTTAAATCTGTTGTGTGCTCTTGTGTTGTTGTGGTTGAAGCTGAAGTAGTCGCCGAAAGGCAGGACGTTGCAGCATATGATTTTGTGGGCAATACTTAGATCTTGTTTAAGGCGTCTTAGTTCTAAACTTTCTAGGCCCAGGATTGAAAGTCTAGTCTCATAAGGTATTCTATTTCGAGTGGAGGAGTGAAGGGCACTTCTGGTGAAGTATCTTTGGACATTTTCAAGGGTGTTAATGTCTGAGATGTGATATGGGTTCCAAACAGATGAGTTGTATTGAAGGATGGGGCTGGCAAACGTTTTGCAAGCTCATGATGGGCATTAGGGTACAACTCAACCCATCTAAATGACGCCATAACAGAAACAATTGCTAAGCATTATACTTATAACTCCCATCTCCAGTTTTTATACAATTTCCTCACACCCATTGAATATTTATCACTTTTTAAAAAAAATAATCCTGTCCAAATCTAATATGTTTATTCTTTTTCCCATTATTCTGTGTGTATGTGTGTTTTAAGAATACCATGGAATATGAAGATATTTCTTCCTAATTCCTTTATATCCTTGTTAGACTTTAGAGAAGAGATTAATACTGAAACTTCTGCAGATTTTAAAAAAACATTGATTCGATCACCAAAACTCCACTGTGTTTCATAAACAGAAGAGGATTTTGTAAAGCTGCTGCTGACTTCAGGTGGATTTTCCTTTCAGTCATGATAACATAAGCTACTGTGAAAATTGCTACCACAGGTTTATGCATTGGCTTCTATGCTGCAAAAAAAAAGGAATAATTTATCAATCTGACAGTTAGTGATAAATGTCCTTCCTATCACAAAAGTCAACCGTAGAAGGACTTTCACTCTTTCTGTGACCCAGAGATTTAAAGACCCAAATATTAATTTTGACACCAATCATGAAATTAAGAGGCTGTTTACTCCAGACCTATGAAATGTCTGCTGCATATGTTTAGGCAAATCCCAAAAGTATAAAGTTGCATTTGTTTCATTCTTAGTTTACCAATTTCACCTCTGTAAACCAATTTAGACTTCCAGCTGCAGAATTCTATATTTCTTCCATGCACAATCTTGTATGACCTATAGCAGTGATGGCGAACCTATGGCATGCGTGCCACAAGTGGCACACGGAGCTATATCTGCTAGCACGTGAGCTGTTGCCCTAGATCAGCTACAACGTGCATATATAAGTGCACTGATGTGCCTATCGTCCCCTGTCCAATTGTCTTTCCTTATCTCATATGTCATATATATTCTCTCCTTATCTATATCTATATATCTATATCTATATATATTCTCTCCTTATCTCTTATATCATATATACTCTCTCCCTCCCATCTACTTCTCTTCTTTTTACTTTCTATCGTCATATATATTACTTAATGTCTATTCTCTTCCATATGTATTGTATATTGGACAAAGAATAAATAAATAAATAAATAAATAAATAAAATGTGTGTCGGCCAACTGATTTTTGGCTCACACAGAGGCTCTGGGAGGGCGTTTTTGGCTTCCAGAGAGCTTCCAGGGGACTGGGGAGGTTTTTACTCTTCCCTGGCTCATGGGAAGCCTTTGGAGCCTGGTGAGGGCAAAACATGTGCCTACTGGGCCAACCAGAACTTGGGAAACAGGGTGTTTCCAGCCTCCAGAAGGCCTCTGGGGAGTGGGGGCAGCTGTTTTCACACTCCCCAGGCATTGACTTATGGGTGTGGGCACCTGTTCATGTGCAATAGCTCTTTTGGCACCCAAGGAAAAAAAGGTTCGCCATCATTGACCAATAGTATAATGAGGAAATGTCTGTACTAAGTGTCAGATCATAGTATTGTTATTTTGATTAATGTATCACAGCTTTCAAAGCATCTCCTAAAATCTCTTTTGTCCAATACCACTACCTTTTTTTGCCAACAATGCTGTTTTCCTTTATAGAGGGAGTAAATATGGCCAACAACATCTGTATTAAACAAATGGTATATAACCTTTATTGTGTGCAAAAAAAATACATTAATATAAAAACCAAAAAAAATGACATTGATACTTTAATTAGTATTCTATGCAAGAGTTAGCTGTAGGAGTCTATAGACACTCTCGGTCATCCAGGTCATGGTTGTCCCAAAGGTGCTTTTTCAGGAGTCAACCCTACATTCTTGTTTTTTCTTTGAAGACATTTTTCTTCTCATCCAAGAAGCCCCACCATCCAGTCAGAGCTGAAGAAGCTTCCTGGATGAGAAGCGAAACATCTTCAAAGAAAAAAAAACAAGGAAGTCCAGAAGTCTCCTGAATAAGCACTGTTGGAACAGTTAATTGTAGGATTGATATTGTAATGTGATAAATCAGATTTTTGAAAGCTCTCTTATGGAGATGAGTTTGGGATGATACCCAAGCAAATTAGGATGAATGTGATTCATTTACTAGCAAGCAGAATATTTTATCCTCCAAGCAATCAGCCAATTAGCCAGCAATGGAATGATAGTTCTTCAGCCAAAAGGAAAATATAACAAGCATAACAAGTCACATTATGTCCAAGTTTTTCTTTTTAAGTCTATGCTTTGCACAATCAGTTTTGAATTGTCTCAGTTGTTCAGGATGAGGACATCTGAGGACATAACAAATGTACAACCACATTGTAAATGTAGAACACTGCATTAATTTATTGGCCAGCCGGAAATAATATCATGTGACGTGCTTGTCATGTTGTATCTGGGAGCCTCATGTATATGTATCAAGCCTTGGTCGGTTTTGTTCAATGCAGAGAGTGTTTTTCATTCCCATCTCTCTCCCTCCCTCCCTCTCCCTCTTCCTCCTCTCTCCCTCTCTTTCCCTCCCTCTCTCTCTCTCTCTCTCTCAATGTGAGTGTGGGTGCACACCTTTGAGACAGTGTTAATTACTGCCAACTGCTTTGACAAGTCTCTGCAGTTTTTCAAAAGTGATTTGCCATTGCTTGCTTTCTGGGGCTGAGAGAAAGTGACGGGCCCGAGATCATCCTGACGGCTTTTTGGCAAGACTAGATCTCCCAATTTTTAGCCTGGTGCCTTAACCATTATACAAAACTGTCTCTCTGCTCATTAATTACTGTGATGTTAGTCTTTTGTATTTATGAAATTATACATACAAATCTTCATTTAAGACCTTTTATACTTTCAGTTTGGCAAGGCGAAAGATTACTGCAAGCATGTAATATTTGTTCCGTACAAAGTTGAATGTGCACAACAGCATGTGAAATTGATTGTCAATCAGTGTTTCTTCCTAAGTGGACAGTTTGATTTCAAAGAAGTTTGATTTACTTGGAGTTATATTCAGTTGTTTAAGTGTTCCCTTTATTTCATTGTGCAGTGTATATCATCAACTATATTTGGTAGTTTTCAGGAAACATGCCTTCTCTGTCATGCCGCCCGCCTTATGGAACATTCTTCTCCCTAAACTTATATAAGCTCGATCCCTGTTGTCAACCCCCAACCCCCAACATTTTTCCCTTAGACTTTCCACGGTTGACTTCTCCAGATTCCTTAGAGGTCAGTAAGGGGTGATCATAAGTGCACTAGTGTGCCTTCCGTCCCCTGTCCAATTGTCTCTCCTATATTTTATATATCTTTTCTCCCTTCCATATATCCTTCCTCTACTCTTCATTGATGTACTGTATTCTATTCTCATATCTCTTCTTCTATCCATTCCCTGATATTTACTACTACACGTTTTTATTCTCCTTAACTTTCAATTTGTATTGGACAAAATAAATAAATAAAATAAATAAATAAATAAAATATTCTAGAAGGTCATCAGGACTTGGATATGGTATTAGACCTGGGACTCCCAGGGAACCAGAGATATTATTAGATGGCTCCACTGCTGAGATAAATATTCTTAATGTCCCTTTGCCTGGGGTTTGTATATTTGTTTTGTATATTTATTTTTAATATAGGTTTTATTATTTTTATATCTGTAGTTTTTCTATCTGTTGCTATCTTTCAATGTTGTGCGCCACCCAGAATCCTTGATGAGATGGGTCACTACTATATACATTTTATTAATAAATATTCTGCAATAGTTTGGCTGCAAATCCGGATACAGAAATAGAGTACCGTGCTTCCTGCATGCTCGCAAGAAAAGTTGCCATTAATTTCAATTTGGTCTGAAATTCAACACTATAGACACATCTGTAGCATAGATCCATCACTTCAGAGTCTTTCTACTCCCACTGAAGGAATCCCAGCGGTAGTTCAGCCTGCAAAATGAAAATGTTTCTGCTTTGCTGCTGTTTATTGAAAGGAGACAACTTTGTAACTGGGCCCAGCAATTTGATAACAATGGATTACATCTAGCTGGACCTTTTCCAGTTCTCACGCTATTATAGAATGAAAACTTTCCACTTGAGTTCATTCTAATTTATCATAAAAGATACAATTAAGCAATCCAGTTTGAGCACAATGAAAAATCATCCTCCTCTGGAGGAAGGAACAATCT